>NC_136423.1:69107500-69412500 GCF_052625555.1 Lactuca saligna | reverse complement strand
TCATTTCTTAGTTTATTTTATTAAATCAACTTTCATAACTTACGCATATATTTATGTATTTGTACATTTTAATTTATTTTTTAGTTTACCTAACCACAACTCACCTATTTAAATTATTTTTACGAAGCATTTTTATTTGGCCTTGATGTTTAATATGTTTAAAAAAAGTAATCAAGAGGAGGATAACGAGAAAACCTGAATGGTTAGGTAATGTCTCAAGACACAAGATATGATTAATTATACTCATTATTAGTCTATATTTGAAGGAGTAACTAAAAATTAGTTACGAAAAAGCTAATTGTAATCTAACTAATAAATAATAAGATAACTAATAAAAAATAATATTAATAAAACTAACTGATAAACTAATTAAAATATGTAAAATAAAATAAAAAAACATATAAAGTTTTAAGTTTTTTTTTCCTATAATTAATAAAATATTAATAAACTCGTTAAAATGTTAGTGATATAGTTTTTAAAATTTAACAAAACTAATTTTTTGGTTTTGTGACGAACTAAAAAAAGCTTAAGAAAAGCTTATTATAAAGTGCCAAGATATGAATTTCATTTTTATGAAATTTTATAATCGTGAATACGAAAAATATAGCTTAGATTTTTAGATAAGTGATAGGTAAAAAGTAATGAAGTTTATCTTTTCGTCACTATAAAAAAATGGATACACGCGTACGCATATATTCTTTCTTCATATCTAAACATGAAGAAAAACATGTACATCTAGTTCTATGGGAACTATAAATAGATACGACTTCAATTCTCGTGTTAATGATTGTTTGCATATTATATATGATATGATCAACTAAAGATGTTAAAATATATTCAAATAAGTATACTAGTCAACTAATAACATAACAATATTTTTAAAATAATGAAGGTTAAGCTTTACCTCTTTCAGTACGTCAGATGCATATATTTTGACCAAATTATATTTAATTTAACTACCAGCTGTATTATTAATTTAAATCTTAAAGGATATTATTAAAAATTAAGTTATAGGCCTAAAGTTGTTAACTGGAATACTAATCAATAACGGTGTGATAATAGTTTTGTTCCAATCACCTTTAAAACATGTCCAGGTAAATGAGTTACTATAGAAGGTTACAACATATGAAATAGCGTAGTCTTACGAGTTTATTTATGTATTTATTTTCTTCGAAATCACCATTTAGCAAATAAGTGTATACGTTTCCAAATGATTCAAGGCGTTTTGTAGTTGACTTATTTGAGATGCTTAATTTGTGTATATTTCTTTTACTGTTTACAATGGTTTTATGTCAAATTCCCTGATCTGGTAGGCCAAACCTAGTATTCATTTAATTCATTTTGTAGAAAGTTTACATAAATAAATAAAAACTTTATCTCCTTTTGCATAAACTTTTATAAAATTAGATTGTCATAATCCAAGTATATATATATGAATGTAATTTTAATTAAATTAACTATGATAATTTCCAATGGTTTGGAAACACTTTATAATTTTTTTCATGGGCAATAACAAATATTGTTTTAGTTTATTTTACATACTTTTTTTTTTTTCACTTTGGGCGTGTTTGGCACGGAGCTTTTGGAACGTTTGGGAGCTTCTAGCTTTTAGCTTTTGACAAAACGCTCTAGTTTAAACAAAAAGCGTCGTTTGGCAGTACGAGCGTTTAGCTTTTAGTTTTAACAAAACGCTCCGATTCTAAAAGCTACTTCATGTAGTTTTTTAACAAAACGCTCCGGAGCTTTTGAAATCAGTTTCCATAATTACCCTTAAAAATATATATATATATATTTTATTTTTAATAAATTATCCTTTTATGTAATTTTATATATTTTAAAAGCTTCCAGCTATTTTTGCCAAACATTCATATAACAAATAAAAGCTACAGTTTCCCGCTACCAGCTACCAGCTACACGCTACCAGCTAACCGCTACCCGCTTCCAGCTAATAGCTACTTTTACCAAACACGCCCTTTATGATATACATTAAATTTCCGAATGAAATTAAGGTATGTTAACTAAACTAAACAAAATAAATATATTACCGAAAATAACGATTAGACGAGATAACTAGATAAGTTCGTATCCTATATATATTTCTATTATCTAACTTATGATTAAATTAATAACAATATTTAATGGGGCTTGGTTTTACCTGAACTGAAATCACACCACGATTTAACTTAGGGACCAACTTCCCCTTGACGGTTTCATCAGGGTGGTGCAAATCTAGGTTTTGCAGGTCCACGTCAGCGTGAGCATGTATAAACTCAACACCATTGTTGTTGCAGAGCACCTCTGGCTCCCCAAGCCTGTTTGGCACTATCTCTCCGGCGAGGGGATAAAATGTGGAAAGCACACTCGCCAAAGATTTCTTTAAGGTCTTCACAACCGTTTCCGTTGACATGGCACTGCTGTCATCATTTTTCTTGTAGCAAAAGAAAACTCCGGCGGTAAGTGGCGGCAGGAGTAAGTCTAAGTTGGATAGCGGGATCCAGAATTCGTTAGTCGGTGCATGAGCTGCGGAAATGAATTCGCTATCCTTCACTGTCACTTTGTAATCGAGTGGATTGTCAGCGACATGGTTGGCGAGTTCTAACGTGTGGAGGGTGGAGAGTTGAGCATGGTGATGATTAAGGTTAAGATTAGAAAAGGTTGATCGAGAGTAATTGTGAGAAGTAGTACTACCCACATAGAATCGGTTTCTTGAGACGTTAAAAGTGGAAGAGAGTAGGGTTCCATCTTGTGATGGTGATGGCGGTGGTGATTGAGGATGGTGGTGGAGATGGTGTGATCTGATGAAACCACCTCCTTGAATCCATCTATTAGTTGAGATAGATTGACCTTTGGATCTTCCAAGGGTAAGAAGATGATAACATTTTCTCATGTTCGTAAAGAGAGCATAGAGTTGGCTTGGAAGGTTGATGAGTTGACACGATCGGATCCTTGCTTCATTTATAGTTATTATAATGCATTTTTTTAAGGACCAGAAGATCATGGTTTGATATAAATTTTTTTTTTTTTTTTTTTTTTTTTTTTTTTTTGCATAGGCATGACGATATTTTCAAGATTTTGAACCGCTTATATGTAAGCTAGAGAAGGATCCCGTGGTTGCAGAAGTTAGAAAATGAACTATTTTTTTTTTCTTATTAGAACATTATAGTTTCAAAAAACTTAATTATAACATTCTACTATAATATGAAAATTGAACATCAATAATGATTCCACTTGAAGCAACTGATTTTGTTATAATTAGCCTCTTTAAACTCCATTTTCCCCCTAATAAATCTATCTAATTAGCAAATACATTTCTGCGACATTTGAACCTAAACATGTTACACTTTTCCAGTTTTCACCACGAGATCACAGGTGCTTCGATTCCAGTTGGTTTCATCAACAGAGGCAATACATACGTTGGGTTGATAAAAAATCAACATGGCCACATGAAAAAAATGAATGTATGATCATACAATAAACAAAAACAATGAAAGTACATTGCTTTTAACTACTTGTTTCCAAAGCCTGTGCATCATTTGATTTCCATTGTGTTGCTATGTTATTTGAAAGTGGATCAAAATTTCAAATCCTCATTCATTTCTTTTAAGTAAGTTTATAGGAACTAAAAATCAATATACAATAAATGGGGAATAGTTGTTATAGCCGTCTTATTTCACCGGATAAAAAAGAGGTTCCAAATAACAAAAAACCAAATCATCATTAAGCGAACCAAAATTGAGTAAAAAACATGGTATTTGATTCAGAAATAGAAAAATAAACTCTGCATTTAGGGTTGTTCTTTAATTTGTTACTACTTACTTTCAATTCAAACTCTGCAAATTGAGATTGTAAAATTAAAATTTTAACATGTTTCTATTTTTATACTCAATTGGGTGGGATAAAAATTTATTGAAATAGTTTCAAATCCAAAGTAAAGAACTTTCCCAGGGTATCTGATATAATCCAAGACATGACACGTATCAGTGTCATAATTCTCAGCCATTCAAAAAAAATGATGCGCAACATCACAAGTTACAGGGTTGTAAGTTGCACATTTATAATCCTGTTGAAAACTAAAATTCATTTCAATATCTTATGCAAAAATAAAAAAGACATTCTTCCACATCAGGATGAGTCAATGGATAATGAAACAAAGCAAAAATGACACATAAATTAATAAATACCAAATAACAAAAGATTAAAAACGATTCAACAAATTACCTTTTTGTCCCTTCACTAATGATAACATTGTCAACAATACCTGGATCAATGATTTGAAGATTTCTTTCAAATAATATTCAAAGCATTATGAGTAAATTTGTAAATGGTATTTCAATATCACAAAAGGATCATTAGTCAATACCATCTCCAACACAAAGATTACAAATTGCAGCAATTGCAATGGGAGATGTTCTCAAGTAGATTATAGACAATCTCAGTGGATGATAACTTTCAGTCACAAATAAATAGATGATAAAACACATAAACTTTAAAAAGTTGAGTGAAAACTTTTAACAAACACATGGTGGTCAAACGTCTCAACATTTAACCCTAAGCTCATGACTTTCCACCTCATTAAACTGTTGGATTTTGAGCATTCTAACACTTCCTAAGTGTACATGCAACCCTAATAACCTTGGATCTATGTTTGTCTAATTATCATGCAAAGTTGAATTCTAAGGCTATATTCCTATCTAGCATACATGGTTACACCATGTAAACCCTAATGTGTCATGACTCTTTATTTCCATGACCCATGGGTTTGTAATTCCCATGGAGCATCCATGGAGCATCCTATGGGTGGAACCCAACTTGATAATCCATGGAGTCTCTTAGCCCACTATACAAGATATGGATGATTTACATAATCAACCCATATATTTAATTAGTTATCTTTTGATCACTTAATTAATTCTAAATTAATTCTTGAACTAATCAAATAATATTATTAATATATTAGAACTTATAATATATTAATAATCTCCAAGAGTTATTTCTCTCATTTAGTCTATCCAATTGCATGGTGCCATGCAACCCAAATGGACCATGCCGGGTCGGGTCAAGTACATACCAGAAATAGTTATGGACTTAGACACCTTATCCAACAGTCTCCCACTTGGATAAGTCTAACAACTATTACTGCAAGTATGACTTCAGGAACCGATCGGCAATCGTAGCTCTTTTCAAGGTTTCTCGGAACTGAGAAGATGATGGTACGCCATTTAAGATAAGTGATCATATAATCCTCTGTTCTAGATATCAGTCGGATAAATACATGGAACAATGTCTTACTTATTGTCCAAAAGTTTGTTTCCCGATTTCTGATTTATTTGACAAAGAACTTAATTGAACACATCAACTTAGTTCTGACCGGGCCCGGTACATAGGTCAAAACAAAATCATCGAGAAGCTCAAATATCAGTTTCTAATCTAAGAAGGAACAGATAAACTTCGACTCATATGTTTGTTCTACCACTCATTGAATTACACACAAGAGCACGATTTATAACATCGAGTTACTAATGCGTTTTCGTACAATCAATGCATAACCAACTTGTAAGTAACAAATCATATCTCTAGGTTTGAAGACTTATATGATATTACTGTCTCACGATCACTCGAGATAGAATTCCATGAGGTGATTCCAGTGAGCGTGGGTTGAGTCCAATGCTCAGAACTTATGAGCACTCATGATTGTTGTAGCCTTGTCTACCACCTTAGACCTCTGCAACCAGTCATGACAGTCTTGATTCATACCTACTTCCGACATATAACCGACTGTGGAGGTTTGAATAATATGTTATACCAAACAAAATTATTCTGGAAGTCAAAACATGAAAAAGAAATATAGTAAACGATTAACAAGAGATAGCAACACTTTACTCATAAATAAAACACCTTTTATTCATCATCTAATGTCAATTACACTTTACAAATTTCGAGGTTATCTAACTACTAAATCTAATATCATCCTTCAGCTCTATGCTCCGAGCATGCTGGAGATGCTTAACCCGAGTCAGTCCCTTCATGAGGGGATCTGCTGGGTTCTCATCCGATGATACCCTCTTTTCCACGAGGAGTCCTTCTTCTATTCGATGTCTAATAAAATGGTATTTTCTGTCGATGTGTCTGGATCTCCTATGATCCCTTGGTTCCTTGGCTAAGGCAACAACGCTTTCACTATCACAGAATATTTCCATTGGGTCTTTAATAGCTGGTACAACTCCAAGGTCTCCGATGAAGTTCTTTAGCCATATAGCCTCCTTTGCCGCCTCGCTCGCTGCAATATACTCTGATTCGCAAGTTGAATCAGCCACTGTCTCTTGCTTGGAACTCTTCCAAGAAATTGCTCCTCCGTTTAGGGTAAAGACCCAGCCCGACTGAGAGCGGAAATTATCCGTATCAATCTGGAAGCTAGCATCACTATACCCTACAACTCTCAAGTCATCACTCCCACTGAGGGTAAGGATCTAGTCCTTAGTCCTTCGTAGGTACTTGAGAATATTCTTTACCGCAGTCTAGTGTGCCTTGCCAGGGTTCCCCTGAAACCTGCTAACCATGCTTAGGGTAAAGGCTACATCAGGTCGAGTACACGTCATAGCATACATGATTGATCCTACAGCCGAAGCATAAGGTATTCGACTCATTTTTCCTATCTCAGCCTCAATGCTAGGGCTTTGTGTCTTACTCAATTTGGCGTTACTTTGGATGGGTAACTCTCCTTTCTTAGAGTCCTGCATGCTGAATCTCTTCAGCACCTTATCCAAGTAGGTACTCTGACTATGTCCAATTAGTCTTTTACTCCGATCTCTCAAGATCCTTATCCCTAAAATATAGGCAGCTTCACCAAGGTCCTTCATAGCGAAACACTTCCCAAGCCAGGACTTTACTTCTTGCAGGGTTGGAATGTCGTTTCCTATAAGTAGTATGTCATCCACATACAATACCAAAAAGCTAACTATACTCCCACTAGCCTTGACATACACACAAGATTCATCTTTACTCCTAGAAAAGCCAAATTCCTTGACCTTTTCATCAAAGCAAAGATTCCATCTGCGAGGTGCTTGATTTAATCCATAGATGGATTTCTCAAGCTTACACACTCTATTAGGGTACTCGTTACTGACAAAACCTTCTGGCTGACTCATGTAAACATCTTCAGCCAACTTTCCATTAAGGAAAGCGGTTTTGACATCCATTTGCCAAATTTCATAGTCATGAAATGCGGCTATGGCTAACATAACCCTAATAGACTTAGTCTTGGCTACTGGAGAAAAAGTCTCATCATAATCCACTCCAGGAATTTGAGAGAAGCCTTTTGCGACCAGTCGAGCCTTATAAGTGTGTACATTACCATCCATGTCGGTCTTCTTCTTGAAGATCCACTTGCAGCCTACTGTCTTACGACCTGGTACATTCTCAACCAAGTTCCAAACTTGATTGTCATACATGGATTGTATCTCGCTATCCATAGCCTCTTTCCATTTAGCAGACTCGGGGCCTGCAATGGCTTCCTCGTAGCTGTTAGGGTCATCTTGACTTACTACTATCCCATCACTAATGAGGGTCTCACCTTCTGCAGTAATATGGAATCCATAGTAATGCTCAGGCGCACTCCTAATTCTCGTGGAACGCCTCAGAGGTACAAACTCGTCAATTGGCTCAACAGCAGTTTCCTCCTCAAGTTGAGGGCTAGAGTTTGAAGTTCCTTCACCACTTGACTCTTGAATTTGTTCAAGGTCAATTTGCCTCCCACTATCTCCTTGGCTTATAAACTCTCTTTCTCGAGAGACTGCTCTTCTTGCTACAAAGACCACATTATCACTAGGTCTATAGAAGAGGTAACCAAAGGATTGCTATGGGTAGCCGATGAAAATACACCTCTCGCTTCGAGGTTCGAGCTTATCATGAGTCTCGCATCTCACGAAAGCCTCGCAACCCCAAATCTTGATGTGGTCTAGTTTGGGTACTTTACCAGTCCACATCTCGTGAGGAGTGTTGGCAACTTTCTTTGTAGGGACTAGATTAAGGATATGGGAGGAAGTCTCTAAGGCATAACCCCAGAATGAGATTGGTAGCGAAGCTCGACTCATCATGGAACGAACCATGTCTAACAAGGTTCGATTACGCCTCTCAGCCACACCATTCAACTGCGGTGTCCTGGGAGGTGTCAATTGTGAGACAATCCCACATTCCCTTAGATAGTCGAGGAACTCTGAACTAAGATACTCACCACCTCGATCGGATCGAAGCATCTTAATGTTCCTGCCCAATTGATTCTCGACTTCCTGTTTAAATTCCTTAAAGCTTTCGAAAGTCTCTGACTTATGCTTGATTAAGTAGACATATCCATATCTACTGTAATCATCAGTAAAAGTAAAATAATAACGATTAGCATGCCTTGTGGCATGTTTGAATGGTCCACACACATCCGTGTGTACCAGGTCCAACAAACCTTCATCCCTCTCACACGAGCCTGTGAAGGGTGACTTCATCATTTTTCCATGTAAGCATGATTTGCCACTATCATTTGACTTTAGGTCAAACGACTCCAAGACTCCATCCTTTTGGAGTTGGCCTATGCGTTTCTTGCTTATATGTCCAAGACAACAATGCCATAATGATGCTTTATCCAAGTTATTATTATTAAGAGAATCAATACACAAAACATTATTTCCTAAGTTATCTACAACAGATACAACTTCATACACACCATCACAAGGTAATGCTTTAAAATAAAGAACATTATTAAAGAAAGCATTAATCGAACCAACTTCATTATCAAATGAAAAAGTGAAACCTTGTTTATACAATGCATGAAAGGAAATAATATTTCTTGCCATTTCTGGCGAATAACAACATTTATTCAAATCTAGATTTAACCCACTACTTAGCGATAAAGTATAAACTCCAATCTTGGTGACAGGTGTAACTTTCCTATTCCCCATGATTAAGTTGTTATCATGGAGCAGATGATTTCGTACCTCTCTTGTCGTGCACTTTGATGGTATCTTTCCATCAAATCTTGGTGCATTTCATAAGGGTAGAAATCCTCATAGGACTTTTGGAGTTCCGCTGTCATCGTGGCCATCATGATGCATGCTACTTTCGTAGCATCCCTTTCATGTGCCTGAAAGTCAGCGGTCTCCTGAGGAGTTGCAGTGGTCTCATCAATATCCTTGAGCTCCTTGTCAAGGACATATTCTTTGTCCTCGTAGTGGGTAATGATCCTGATGTTTCTGATCCACTCATTGAAGTTGGATCCATCTAAAATGACTTTCCCACACAAGTTCATAAGGGTAAAGGAGCCATTAGGATTAGAGCCAGAAGCAGCATTGTTTAAAGACATCTGAAGGAAGAGGACAAGATTAGTTTAGATATTAAGTGAGTCCTTAAAAAAACACCCAAATGTAATATTAAGGCTAGGATCCAATCACAATATATTATAACTTAGAAGAGGTATGCCGTAATCCAAGCTATAACATATTTGAAAGGTAGGTGAATGACGATTCACCAATTTCCACCACGAAAACCGAAATATTAGATATTAGGTTTTGATTGGTTCTTAGAAATTCCTAGATTGTTTGAGATTCAATGAACTTTTCAAAGGCATGTTTCAATCTCGAGTGTGCCCTCCAAGTTTTGTGATTGGGATACCGAGGATCACAAAACGAGGTGTGAAGTAACCATGCAAATCACTTGGTACCCTTAAAGTTTATCACTCAATCGATGTGCTGGTAAACCACACATGCTCCACCGATACTATAATAAACCTTAAGTCACCCTTTACTTACCTTGTTAAGTCCAAGTTAGTGTGCCGGTTAAACACACACGCTCCACCAACGACTTAGACAAAGTGTAAAGTGTAATTTAATGGATTAGCTCCTTATTCACATTTTCCTAAAGTAACTAAGATTGGGAATTTAATAAAACATATAGTTACTTTATAATATTCATCATACTTTTAATGAGAATTTATAAGTCCTTGTCCTACCCGTTCGACTAACGACCCTCCACCAGTCAAGCGAGCGGTGGGTGAGAATAGACACCCATTAAGTTGCCATTTTATAGGCAACAACCTTATACCCACCTTATAGACCGGCTTCGTGAATGAGACGTACTAGCGGTAAGACGACTTTGTTCTTATACATATATATATATATATATATATATATATATATATATATATATATATATATATATATATATATATAATTATAAAATTATAATAATATAAGTATAAGGGTTGAATTTTAACTTTTAAAATTCTAAGGGTTGGAACTAAAGTTTTAATAAGACTTTACTTGTTCCAAAACTCGAGCGTAAGTTTTGTAACTTTCAAAACTTTTCATTTCTTGTAACTTATGAGTTTAATAGAGTAATAAAATGAAGACTCTTCATTTTTCGAACTCTTGTGTTCTTTTAATGGTTTTAATTCAAGTGTGACTCTTGGTTTTCCATAACTTGAGGACAAGTTATGGACTCCATTAAAACACATTATGATCAAGAATTAATCTACCACATAGGTTACAAATAATTCCTATGATCATCTAAAACATCATAAGAACAAGAACATGAATATGAACACATTCATAAATCAAAATTACACTTTAAACTTTGTAATTTTGATAACTAGTTATTGTAAATGAATTAGCAAAGACATTACACCATCTAAAACAAGTTTTCAAGTACCAAAACAATTTAGGGTAATGTTTCTAATCCATTTCCAGCAACTAAAGTCGAAAATCTGCACTCTATCGAACCTACTCTCCGAGTGCATTAACCTACTCGATGAGTAGGTTGAAGTTACAAGTGAACTCGACGAGTCCCCCCATGGACTCGACGAGTCCAGCAGTGAGACAACAAGTTTTTCGACTTTCTTCAACTTTTTAGCACAAATAACAAACAAACAAGCCTAGGCTCTGATACCACTGTTGGATTTTGAGCATTCTAACACTTCCTATGTGTACATGAAACCCTAATAACCTTGGATCTATGTTTGTCTAATTATCATGCAAAGTTAAATTCCAAGGCTATATTCCTATCTAGCATACATGGGGAACAATTTTAACTTGAATGATAGATAGAATAACTTACCTTGTTGTTGCTTATGTTCCTTGAAACCTTATGAGCCTAGCACCCCAAGTGTGATGCCTCAAATGCTTCACACAACACCAAATGCTCTTGGAAAGACTTTTGAGAGAATGCACACTACTTGAAATCGGCCTAGCCCTCTTGTTTCACATGTGTAGCTGATTTTGGTGGAGAATATGATTCGTATATAGTGTTGATACATCTAGGGTTTCACCATGTAAACCATAATGTGTCATTACTCTTCATTTCCATGACCCATGGGTTTGTAACTCCCATGGAGCATCCATGAAGCATCCTATGGGTGGAACCCAACTTGATAATCCATGGAGCCTCTTAGACCACTATACAAGATATGGATGATTTACATAATCAAACCATATATTTAATTAGTTATCTTTTGATCACTTAATTAATTCTAAATTAATTCTTGATCAAACTAATCAAATAATATTATTAATATATCAGAACTTATAATATATTAATAATCTCCAAGTGTTATTTCTCTCATTTAGTCTATCCAATTGCATGGTGCCATGCAACCCAAATGGACCATGTCGGGTCGGGTCAAGTACATACCAGAAATAGTTATGGACTTAGACACCTTATCCAACATAAGCAACCTCTGGTGAGAAGGTATCATTAATGGCATAAATATTTCCAGAGGATTTGCCACCTGGTATTTGGGAAAAACATTATTGAATTAATTTACATAAGAAAAAAATGATTTTTTTTAAGAAACTGACCTTCGAGAGAAAACCATCTAAGGAAAGGAGGTAATTGCTATCTGGATGATGTTTTTAATGCCATCGAAAGCAAGGTTATAGAATCCGCATTTGTGCCTTTTGCTTCTTTGTATGCTATTAGTGGAGCCCTAATTGGCAAGGGAGACAGAAGCACAAATTCGGCTTTCTTGCTCGCAGTGTCGCCGACGCAAGACATAAAATCAATGAAGTATGGTTCAACAGAAATCGGATAGAGTATGTAACATATGGAGCAGGTACAGATGAATCGGAATGAGTCGATTAATGGAAGCCTACCAGACCAATCCATTGAAATCAGAGAAATCGCTGGAAGATGCATATGAGAGAAGACTGAAGATTGAATGTGTTATATGGGAAGGCACTGGGCGAGAGATCTGTGGTGGTGGATGGTTACATGGAATGACCGAACCAATGAAAGTAGTGGTGGTAAAGCAGAAGAAGACCCGTGTGCACAATGAACAATATCCTTGACTAGAGAAATATATATATATATATATATATATATATATATATATATATATATATATATATATATATATATATATATATAAGTGGTCTAAAAGTAGACCAACAAATGAAAAAAAAAAAAAAAAATACCCACCAATCATAGTGAAGAACTATTCACAAAGGTACCTTAGAATTTTCGTACTATATAAAAGAGCACTTCCACGTTGAATTTTGATAAAAAAATTAGAATTTTCGTATATATTAACTTTTAATGAAAATATGATTATACTTCATGATTTTGTTTTCTTGATTCTATTTTTGAGTTTTTTTTTTTCTTCATGGAGAACCAACAACGTTTTATATAAGATTTTTAAAAACTATTTTTGGTTTTTTGGTCTTTATACACACCAACTCAAAAAATGCATGTTTAATACCAATGTAAATCGTAACTTAGTGTTAGGGCTAGGATCTCAGAACTACATTAAGATCCTGAAAGGCAAATATCCTCAAAGGCATAGGATCCTCGAAGATCCTAAAATTCAAGGATCTCGAAGGCTTAGGAACCTCGAAGCTTACGATCTCAAATATACTTCAGGATCCTGACTAATATTTTTATTATTAATAACAAACATATATTCTTTTGTCTTTCTCACATGTGCAGAAATAACTAGTCAAAGTCATACACGCCACGGATAGTCATCATAACTATGAAAAAGACTCGGAGGACCAAGTCAAGCAAACAACTATAGGAAATCTCGAAGGATCTCGAAATTCAAAGAGTTCTAGTTGTTAGGGTTTGACTATATAAAACACTTGTAATCATCACACTACACACAGATTTTTGGCAGAACACAATCACCTGTACTTACATTCATTTCACTCTGTCTATAATTGAAAATTCCAAAAATACAGTCTAAAATTTTTGTTTTAATTAAATAATAAAAGCTTACTCATAAAACATCATATAAAAGTCATAAAAACTGTATCTCAAAATATAGTAACAATTGTCAAAATATCATAGTAAATATCCCAGGCGGAACAGATGGTGTGTGCACTGCAATCTTCTCGAGCTCCTCTTTTGAAACTGAGTACCTGAAACCAAAACTTAAACTGTAAGCACGAAGCTTAGTGACCTCCCCCAAACTACCACATACCATACAATAACATATAAAGCAACTACTAAGCCTTGCCCATTGCATCGGACCAAAATCCGGAAACTGCATCGGACCGAATTCCGGAAACTAACCAGATCCTTCCCCTCTACATCGGACCAAAGTCCGGAAATTGCATCATACCAAAGTACGAAAACTAACCAGGGCCATGCCCTCTGCATCGGACCGAAGTCCGTAAACTGACTGAACATAGTACATCATAATCATAATTACTAACAGAAACACATACACTGCATACTGCATCGGATTGAAGTCCGAAACATATAACACAAAGACATGCTTGAATCACAAAGACATCAGGCACAGTAAACTACTGCTAACTAAACGGGCCGACATTGTGGCCGTAGACCCAATTCTATTGGAAGGAAACTCACCTCGCAAAGATGACTGAAGAATACTGCGTATAACCCCTCGCCGCTAGCTAGTAAATCCTCGAACTGCTGATCTCACGACTCCCCCGAGCTATCAATAGCAACATAACACTTAGTCCAAAACCATTAAGTTTCCTTAGGGTAAAATGACAATATTACCCCTAATCTAATTTGGTCCATGACCTAGGTCCAAATCCATCACATGAAGGGCCTAATTCCCTATGGTCTTTCCAAGCCCACTAACGGCCTACTTATAGCCCAATATTCTAAATTTGGTCCAACTTCTCAAATGGGCCTTCCTTCAAGCCCAAAATATAATATAGCCCAATAACAATCCAACAAAATAGTCCATTAAGGCCCATAATCAACTAGTCCAAGGAAATGACCCAAAAAGGCCCACTAACTAACGAACGCAGGGCGTTCCCTTGTGGAACGCTAGGCGTTCCTTCACAATCCTAGTCGTGAGTCTCAATGGGAACGCATCGCGTTCCCAAGCCCTACGCAGCGCGTTCATGCCCTGATTCCAAAACCTGGCCATTAAGCAGTTAATGCTTAAGCCATGCTATCCAAACATAAATCCAAGCTGTTTAAGACCTCCTAAATCATAAAGTCACGGACTTGATGACTTTGCATGCACCCAAAAAGTCCCAATCTTGATAAATAGCAATTAACTTCCATAAAGATGGTCACAACTCTTGCATGGACCCATTAGGACCTTAAAGATGGCAACTTTCCTGCCTAAGGGACTCAAATAGCCTTATGGGTGGCAACCCTAAATCCAGAAACGGATTTCAAACATAAAAATCCATTCTAGAAACCAAGAAGGGACAATATCCATGAGAAACTAGATCTATGATGTAGAAGCACCAAGATGAGAACTTTATACCTTCAATAGGCTGGACATGATGCAAAACCTCTGGATCTACAATCTCTCTTCAATCTCTTGCTTCTTCTCTAAACACCTTCTTCTTCAAATCACCCAAACAACAGAAAAACTACTCAAGGTAAGCTTAAAATACATGCAAGAGGTTTAGGGTTTCGTTCTTAGGGTTAGATAGGATGGAGGCTGAAGGGAATAAGGGTTCGGGGTAAGTTAAGGTGTTTAAATAAGGTCCAAGACCCAAAAATTAGGGTTTAGAATGCCTAGAAGAACGCAACGCGTTCCCATATGAACCCGCGTCCATTTTCCTTTTGAACGCCATGTGTTCTTACTTGGTACACCATGCGTACATGGTTTGGCGCAAACCCTTCTAACTTCAAATAGCCATAACTTTTTCGTTATAACTCCGATTTTGACATTCTTTATATCCACGGAAAGCTAACGAGAAGCCCTACGCATCTATCAACCTTATTTAACCTGAAAGCCAACCGAACTTAAATACAAAATCTATAAATGGCCCGAACCAATGCCTCTGCCGATACCTTTGGGCTCCAAAACACAAACTGAATATATGGATCATCCAAACCACATCATTCAACTTTAAATGAGTCCAAAATCAACTCTTCAAGGTTTCTAACTCAGCCAATACCCACTCCTTGATCACCACCCTTAAATAGGAACGATTCGAAACAGGGTGTTACAGTAATTTTTATTTCAATCGGTAAATACATCAAAGAGGTGATTGTTATCACCTCCCAAGGTTTTATGTCGGAGATCCTAGCAAGGATCAAGGGCTTTCCTTGTAAATGATTTGTGTTTCTTTGATTCATATTACTTATTTGCTTTATATTGAACATCACAACCTCCCATACACTTTGGTCCATTTCAGTTAAATTATTTTTTGACCAAAACAATTTGATGCCCACCGTTGGGCCATGGTGTTCAAAATTCTTCAGAAATTATTTCTAGTCAATTGAATCTCTCCTCTTCCTCAATTCCTCCCATTTCCTCTAAAACCCTTCTGCGACTACAAGTAGGAGCTCCCAAGAAAGTATCTGAAACTCTAAAGAAAAATACCTCTCTGGTCACTCTGGGACTCCAGGATCCTCTTGTGATGATTTCCAATAGCGAAAACTTTGCTATAATGAAGAAATTGTAGCGACAGGTCGCCCAATAGCATGAGGATAACAGGACACTTCTCAAGGAAGTGGAGAGAATGAGGACGAAAATCCACAAGCCTCAGGAGGCAACACCCTTGGTCTTACATCCTAAGATCCTGAACTTCTACAACCCAGGATCCTCGGCAATCCGTCACGAGAGTCAAAATCCCAGTGAAACCTTTGTTACTCCCAATAATAGGGATCCTGGTAACTCAAACACTAATAATAATTTTACAACTAACTCAATGGATATTGAGACAGGTTTGAGCTTGGTTATGGCTATGGAACTACAACAGTTAAGAAAAATGATCTCAATATCTGGTGCTCGAAATAGTTCATCTGGTGCCAGAGGCATCCCTCGCAAGTCATAGTATCTCTAGATTCATCACAGTGATGGATGACACTGGAGTTCCAAAATGCTTCCAGACCGCTATAATGAAGCTATACGATGGAACCACGGATCCAAAGGAGCACATATCACACTTAAGGGAGCATATCGAAATTATTCCCATCCCTAAACATTTGAAAGAAGATTTCCTATGCAAGGGATTTGGTTCAAACCTCACAGGATCTGCCATAAAATGGCTCCTTACGATTCCTCCTTATTCGATCACATCATTTGCTCATTTAATTAATTTATTTAATAACCAGTTCTCTTGCAATAGGACTTTTGAAAATATCACTAGTGATCTTTATTGAGTGGTTCAGGATCCTCAGGAATCCCTTAGGACTTTTATGAACAAGTTTGGCAGAGAAGCCTTAAGCATCCCCAACAACATGGCTACTGCAGTCGAAGCTTTCAAAATGGTAAGTTTTGATGTTTTGGATAAAACAAAGACTAACTAAGGCTAATTGTGTGAAGTGTTTGTCTTGATATGAATCTGCAATAACTATTGAATATTTGCTCTGTCAAGGAATAGTTCTTTACAAGAGAATCTTATATGTCAAGAAGTCGGTGGAAGTCTTAAAGATCTTGAAAAGTTTCAAGAACTAATTAAGAATAAAACTTGTTGTTTATCACTAGCACACGACTTGAGGTTTATAGCCTATCGTGTTGACATATTCTTGTTTCTGTGCCTATTCCAGTTAAAGTTCACTATGCATGTGAGTTCTGTGAGTTCTCAAATGTTTTCATAACTACTTGGAAGCAATGGTAGGCCCTTGTGCTGCCAGGAGGCAAGAACTTAAGATTGAACAAGTTCAGTCCATATGAGTTTGGATTTGTCACTAACCACCTTTTGTGGTTATGACAAATTCACATGGAAAGGAACACATACACTATAAAATCTAAGTGTCATAAGGTTTCTCTCTGATTCATGAAAATGATGGTGAGAAAATGCTTTCACTAAATAGAGTTTAAGTAGATAGTAATTGTGACATTTGCATTCTCAAAGTAACTAGTGGAGCGTGTGTAGTTAACAGACACACTAACATGGACTTGTGAGAAATTGAAAAGGTCTAAACAATTAAGACTACGATTACGACATCCCTTTTCATCGTTCTAAAAAAATTTTAGACACACATATGAGCTATCTAAGGAAAGGTGTATGATTTTGATAAAGTCAATAAAGTATTAATTTCTAGAAGTCCAGCTGATTTCAGGATACATGTCAAAGCTAGTGGGAGAAAAATTGTTATGCTAGTACTTATTATACTAGTCGGAGCATAATCAATTATGATAAGTGTTGTAAGTTAACAATGTTAGTTATAGAAAACAAAAGTTTCAACTGGGAAAAGTTTTTTTTTTTTTTTTGCTATAATTAAGGGAGAGGAAATTATACTTCATTCTAATTTTAAAAGTTTAGATTGAGATTTTTAATCAAATTTAGTCAAGTATATATATGAATGTTATGTTGGAATGGTTCAACATAAGGAAATTCTATATATGGAAATGTTTATTGCGTTCTCAAAATCCGATTATGATTACGACATCCCTTTTCATAGTTCGAATTGTGAGAACATGGAAAATAGAAACATTATAGCAAAAGTTGGTCAAGTATCATGTCTTTATGTGAGACATTATGAATTGTATCCCATGTGCTTCGGGTATAGGATCGATTACATATGCTATAATATTTATATGTGTTCTAAATTTTCCAAATGCCTAGGGCATTAAGAGAGGAAAACGTCTAGAATTGGATATGCCAAATATGATTAAGCAATTATTGAGGACTATATGAGGTTTAGCAAATATTGGTTAATTATGGACAGTTGGAAGTATAGTGTAAATTTTGGAAGGACCATATTGACATATTCTGAAAGGAGGAAACTCTTATTCAGAAGTGATAGTCAGAATGGGAATATGGAAATATTTCTTACGTGGAGGCTATTCATTAAATCTGTGTAAGATTAGAAAACTTAATGCATGAAGGATTTTCAAAGGAATGTACTTTAAATTTGAGACTTCGTTTTTGTGGAATTGATCTCCATTGGAATAATTTGTAATGTTTGTTGAAAAGTCTTTGTGACTTTGTGCATAGTCATTACAAGACGATCAATCATATAAGATTAGAATCAAACAGATTTTGGTAAATGACAGGAATTTGGAATTCTTACATTTATGATAAGGACTTGCGATTTTGAAATGAGAATCATTGGAATTATGTTCAATTGATCTATTCCACAAGTAAGGATCATAGACAAACATAGTGTGCATACTTGGAGTATGGCATAGCTATTGTTTAGGAAAACATAGTGTGCATGCTTGGAGCATGGCATGACTATTGTTTCAATTCAAGTATAAAGTTGATTATTAGAAACATCATACAATGAATAATGAGTAGTCGATATGGTGTTTATGTAACGACCCGATTTTCATGTCCAAAAATTTCGTTTTTAAAACATTACTTTAGAAAACGTTAATAATTAAAAACATTGTTTGATCAAACCACATCACATCGTAAAACATGTCTAAAAGCCAAATCATACAACCAATCAAAATATCGGAGTATAAATCCCAGAGAAATCTAATAGATGCGGAAACCAGCGTGTGTGCATGATGTGCCGCTACCGTGCCAGCTCCTTCCCCTTCGATGAAGAGGTACCTGAAACCAAAACTGTAAACTGTAAGCACAAAGCTTAGTGAGTTCCCCCATTGTACCACATACCATATAATCAAATAGCATACATAAATTGTCAGGCATATCTGGGTGCCCGACCTACCCCTTTGGTCCTCTCGACCGGATACTGCCTAGCATATCTGGGTGCTGGCCTCCCCTTCGGTCCTCTCGACCGGATACTGCCTAGAAAATCTGGGTGCTGGCCTCCCCTTCAGTCCTCTCGACTGGATACTGGGGACTATTTCACCCCATACTACTACCACATAGCATATATATCACATAATCTATCTAGCATGGCTCAGCATGACCGCCCCTTCGGCCCTATCGACCGGTGTTCTGGGGAACTATCTCCCCCTACTGTCACTAACACATAAACATAACACATGTATAGCAACCCTAGATGAATATCACAAAGACAATAATCTAATCCCACATCTCCTACCGGTGGGCCGACATTGTGGCCTTAGACCCACCGCTACTGGAAGGTAACTCACCTCGTAGTAGCTGCTGATCTGTGTAGGAATAGGCTGTCTGCTACTGCTACTGCTCCGGAAATCCTCCGGCTGTAATTCCCATCAAACACTTAGTCAAAAACTGTAACTGTCCTTTGGGTAAAATGACCATTTTACCCCTGATCATGCCCTAAGTCAAAGTCAGAGTCAACTTACAGTTGACCCGACTCGCCGAGTTGGCTCGCCAACTCGTCGAGTCCATGTCCAAACGACTGACCTGGATTCTGTTTCTACTCAACGATTTTTCCTTCCAAGCTGATGTTCAAGTCCTTCATCCTACTCGCCGAGTTGTATGAACAACTCGCCGAGTTCATCTTCATCCGATGAACAATTTATACTGTGACTCGCCGAGTTGTATGAACAACTCGCCGAGTCTGTTCTTAATTCTAAGAAGGTTTCCTTGAACTCGCCGAGTCTGGGCATCGACTCGCCGAGTTCCCTTATGGGTGAGTTTTGGCTTCCAACTCACCGAGTCCACCCTGGACTCACCTCACAACTCGGCACAACGAAAAAGGGGACAACTCGGAGACTCGCGACTAGACTCACCGAGTCAGATGAGCGACTCACCGAGTCTTCTTCATGCAAGAACCATAAACGCGATTTTGCTCGAATCCAGTCCATGCCATTCGTAGATCTGGTCTCCTAGAGCATGAATAACACGTAAAGTTTCCAACTTTACATGTAAATATCCATCCATGAGGGTTTTAGGGTTCAAAATGCGCCAAAAGAGTAGATCTAAGGTTTTCATGCAACAAGGGTCCATAAAGGCAGTAGATCTGAGCTCCTGGAGCTCAACCATGCCTAGATCTAGAGGTTACTTAGCTTATTAAGAACCCCCAAATATACACAAGATTGGAAATGGTTCAAGAAAGACTTTAATGGAGCTATAAGGGACTATAAGCATGAAGACAAGGGGAAAATCGAGTCATACCTTAGGGAACACACTGAGAAAGCTCAAAGATGCTTGACCTCCTCTTCTTCTTCTTGATCTACTATTTTTCCCACTCCAAAACTTCAAGAGAGCCCACTAAATTCTTCAAACTCACAAAGAAACAACTCTTGAACAAGGTATGGATCTCTGAGGTTGAATGGGGGCGAGATTGGGGCAGAATGAGAGTTTAAATAGGGTGCAAACCCTTGAAACTTAGGGTTTCATCCAACAGCGGTGACTCGCCGAGTCCAGGATATGGACTCGCCGAGTCGCCAACTTAAAACATGTCCCGGGTCCCGACTCTACTCGGCGAGTCGGACCTATGACTCGCCGAGTCCAAGGCTAAAAATGGAAAACACTCAAATAAGATTTACATACCAGGAACCAGGTGCTACAAATCTCCCCCATTTATTTTAGACTTCGTCCTCAAAGTCTGTTGCTTGCATCCTGAAAGAACTCGGGGTAGTGCTCCATCATCTCTTCCACCGGCTCCCACGTCCATTCCGAGCCCTTGCGGTGCTGCCATTGCACCTTCACTAGCTCCACCCTCTTGTTCCTCAAATCCTTCAACTTCCGGTCGAGGATTGCGACTGGGCGCTCAATGTAATTCAGGCTGTCATCAACCTGTATATCCTCTAATGGCACTACTGCTGAATCATCCACTAAGCACTTCCGCAGCTGAGAAACATTGAAAGTGTTGTGGATCTGGCTGAGCTCGACTGGCAGATCCAGCCAATACGCCACCTTGCCCACCCGGGCTACAACCCTGAACGGTCCGATAAATCTCGGGCCCAACTTGCCCCGCTTCCTGAATCAAATAACGCCTTTCCAAGGCGACACGTTCAGGAGAACCATATCCCCGACTTGGAACTCCAAGTCGGATCGACGCTTGTCGGCGTAACTTTTCTGCCGACTCTGAGCAGTCTAAAGGCTGCTCCGAACCTGCTGGATCCTCTCTGTCGTCTTGAGCACCACCTCGGTGCTTCCCATGACCCTCTGGCTAACTTCACCCAGCATATCGGGGTCCTGTACCTCCGTCCATACAACATCTCGAATGGGGGTCGGTCAATACTCGCGTGGTAGCTGTTATTATATGAGAACTCGGCTAAGGGAAGATAGGTATCCCAGCTACCACCGAAATCTAACACCCATGCCCGCAACATATCCTCCAAAGTCTGGATGGTCCGCTCGCTCAGACCATCCATCTGCGTGTGAAAGGCGGTGCTAAAATGCAAACGAGTGTCTAACTTGTCATGAAATCTCTTCCAAAACCTGGAAGTAAAACGCACATCTCGGTCTGATATCACTGACGCTGGCACCCTGTGTCACGCTACTATCTCCCTGATGTAGATATCGACCAACTTTTAGGCCGAGATGCTCTCCTGGATCGGAATAAAATGGGCACTCTTGGTCAATCGGTCCACGATGACCCAAATCGAATCCACTCCACATGCAGTCATGGGAAGCTTTGTGATAAAATCCATCGTGATGTCTTCCCATTTCCACAACGGGATCTCCAACGACTGCATCTTCCCATGCGGTCTCTGATGTCTGATCTTGACCTTCCTGCAGGTCAAGCATCGCTCAACGAACCATGCCACATCCCGCTTCATGCAGGGCCACCAATAGTCTAGACGAAGATCCCTATACATCTTCGTCGCCCCGGGATGAATAGAGAATCGGGACTTGTGCGCCTCCTCCATCAAGATCTGGTACACGCCTCCGTGATACGGCACCCACACCCTGCGGTGTAGTGTCAATAGTCCTCGGCTATCATAATCAAAGGAGGAAACCTGACCCACCATACGCTCGCTCTTCCGATGTTCCTGCTTGATAGCCTCCTATTGGGCCTCCCAAATCTGCTCCAACAGGGGAGTCACTACAGTCATCCTCATGCAAATATCCCTGATCGGCGCCGCCTTGCGGCTAAGCGCATCGGCCACCACGTTGGCCTTTCCCGGGTGGTAAAGGATCTCACAATCATAATCCTTCACCACGTCCAACCACCGATGCTGCCTCATGTTCAGATTCGGTTGATCCATGAGGTACCTCAAACTCTTGTGGTCCGTGTAAATGGTACACCGAACCCCGTAGAGGTAATGCCGCCAAATCTTGAGGGCGAAAACCACCGGCCCCAACTCCAAATCATGTGTCGGGTAGTTCGCCTCGTGAGGCTTGAGCTGCCTCGAAGTGTAGGCAATGACATGCCCCCTCTACATCAATACCGCACCCAACCCTAAAATAGACGCGTCACAATAAACCACAAAATCCTCTACGCCCTCTGGCAGGGCTAAGATCGGCGCCTCGCACAATCTCTGTCTCAGTGTCTCGAACGCTGCCTGCTGCTCGGGTCCCCACCGAAACACCACGACTTTCTTCTTCAACCGTGTTAGGGGTACAACTATCTTGGAGAAATCCTGAATGAACCTCCGATAATAGCCTGCCAATCCTCGGAAACTCCGAATCTCAGATGGAGACTTCGGAACCTCCCATCTCATCATGGCCTCGACCTGGCCGGATCAATCAGAATCCCGTTCTGGTTGACAAGGTGTCCGAGAAATTCCACCTCGCGTAACCAAAACTCACACTTGGAGAACTTGGCGTACAAGCTCTCCCTCCTCAGGGTCTCCAATACCTCTCTCAGATGCTCCTCATGCTCTTCCTGCGTCTTAAAATAAACCAAGATGTCATCGATAAAGACTCACAGACTGATCCAGCATCCGTCTCCATACACGGTTCATGAGGTCCATGGACGCGGCAGGAGGATTGGTGAGCCCAAACGACATCACCACGAACTCATAATGGCCATAGCGCGTCCGAAACGCGGTCTTCTTTGCATCCTCCTCTCTGACCCTCATCTGATGATAACCTGAACGCAAATCGATCTTGGAAAACCAAGACGCTCCCTGAAGCTGTTCAAAGAGATCATCAATCCTCGGGAGTGGGTAGCGGTTCTTCACCGTTATCTTGTTTAGCTCCCGGTAATCTATACACATCCGATGCGACATGTCCTTCTTTTTCACGAACAGGATCGGGGCTCCCTAGGGTGAACTGCTCGGACGAATAAATCCCATGTCTAGCAGCTCCTGCAGCTGCGCAGACAACTCCTGCATCCCGGGAGGAGCCAACTGATACGGTGAGTTGGCTATCGGAGCCGCACCAGGAATGTGGTCAATCCTAAACTCCACCTGTCGCTCCGGAGGTATCCTAGGATGCTCCTCTGGGAAAACATCTATGAAATCTCGCACCACCGGAACCTCGCTCACTGTCGCCTTACCCGCCTCCCAGGTATCCGTCACGTACGCGACATATCCTGCGCATCCCTGCTGAAGGTAGCGTCTAGCCCTCGCTGCTGAACATACCGTGGGTCCACAATGTGGCCTCTCACCATAAATAACTAACTCTCCCCCACCTCTTTTCCTGACTCGCACTAGCTTCTGTGCGCAATCTATCACTGCCCCGTTGGGGCTCAACCAATCCATGCCTATAATCACCTTGTTCCCACGCAACGGAATGGGAACCAAGTCCACCAGATAACGCTCCTCAAATAACTTCAAAACACAATCCCTGAACACTACTGATGCTCACACCGATCGATCATCGGCAATCTCTACCTCTAAAGGGCAATCCAACATGCCCGAAGACTCCGTGAACTTCTTGCTAAGAGCAAGGGAAACAAACGATCGGGTAGCACCCGAGTCGAACAACACCTGGACTGGGATATCGTTCACATGGAACGATCCTAATACATATATATATATATATATATATATACACATACATACATACATACATAAACCGAGCACATATCAATATCATAACATCATATAAATAAATGAGAAGGAAAGAATCATACCCGTCACCACATCAGGTGCAACGCGTGCCTCCTCGGCAGTCAGCTGAAATGCCCGGCTCCTCTCCACGGGATCCTCTACCCTGCCCTGCCGCCAATCTGTGATCCGCAGGGTCGCTGGAGCTGGCGCCTTTACCGGTGCTGAAACTGTCAACTGGGGGCAATTGGCCTTCTTGTGGCCCCTCTGGTTACAGTGGAAACACAGCAATTTAGACGTCTGAATAACTGTTGCCGGAGCAATGCAATCCCTGCTAAAGTGCCCAGACTTGCTGCACATGTAGCAGCCTGATGATCCCAAACTGCACGCCCCCTTGTGCGTCTTGCCGCATTTCCTGCAGCGGCCCCGCCCCTGTTGGCCTTTCGGCTCCACATCCGATCCCTTGGGCTTCTTCTTCGAAGCACCTCCTGGCTATCCCTCCTTCGCCTTCCGTTTCCGGATGTGCTCCAAATATATCTCCCTCTCCCTCACCCTGGCAATCATGGAGTCCAAGGTGGGGCAAGCTGAAAAACTAACGTGCTCCCGGATATCTGCCCGGAGCATGTCATGATAGCGGGTCCTCCTCATGTCCTCATCGCCCGCATAATGGGGCACCAACAGTGCCCTCTCCCGGAACTTGGCGGTGATCTCCGCCATGGGTCTCCGTCGTCTGTCTCATGTCCAAAAACTCCCTGGCCAGCTGCTGATGCTCGACAGCTGGCGCAAACTCTGCCCTGAACCTGGTCACGAAGCCCGACCAAGTCATAGCCGCAATAGCTGAGGCTCCCAAAGAGTCACCCACTGACTCCCACCAATCTTGAGCTCGGTCTCGTAAACACCCTTCTGCATACCTCACCTTTAACCCCTCGGGGCAGAAACTACTCAACTGTGTAGACTCAATGTCTGCAATCCATCGTCTGGCAGCTATGGGGTCTTTCGCCCCATGAAAATCCGGTGCACCACTGCCCCGAAAGTCCATGAAGGAAAGTGTGCGAGATCCCGACTGGCCAGATGCCATGTCACTCCTGAATGCTGGGAGGCGATCCTCCATCATCTCCAATATCCCCTCCTTGATCGACCCGAAGATAATGGGGGTCGACTCAAGGATACCTCTGGTGATCTCCGACGCGATGAACTCGCGCAGCCTCTAAGCTACTGGCTCGGAACCTGATCCCGAACCTGATCCCTCTCCTGAACTGCCAACTGCTGGCCTCGGGCGTAGTACCACCATTCTGAAATACAAAGAAATAACAACTGTTAGTGATACTGATACCCTGGAGGGATCCCACCCACTACAAGTTCCCTAGTCTTATCTTAGCCTTCCTCGGTTTGGGTACGGATCCTCTGCTTTCAGTAGTACGGGCCCATACTACCTTGCACATCTATCCGTACCTTCCCCAAGGACCGCCTCAACTCAACCAGGTCCCTTCCCCTACCGCTGATCACTGCTACTCTTTATCCTAGGCTTACCCTAGGAAACCTCTGACTCCACCCAACCCAATCCTCAGCTGCTGAAGGCCTCTTGGTGATGCCAATTAACTATTACCTGAATACAATCACATGTGCTGAGGCTCGGATAATCCTTCGAGTAAGGGACTCATCTCTACAACGGTTAGGACTCAAACAAGAGCTACGCCATAGAGTCAAATCCAATGCTCTGATATTATTCAAACCTGATCACATGTGACTTTAACGTATTCACCTAACAGTTAACTCCCATCACTTCAAGGCCCACATAGCACAAAGCAAACAACATTTGGACGTAAGAAAAACAATCTCAAGCAACTCTATCCTCGAAGAGAGAACTGAACAGCATACAATGCTAAACTCGTACTATCAGGAATAACCTAAACAGGCTACCCTACTGCTGTCTACTCAACTCTAGCATGCAACTCATTCATATACTGAAGCACATAAAGCAGGAACATAAGGCATCACTCCTAGATCCTTAGTCCTATTCTAGCATGCTGTTCTACAGGAACTGATACACATAAATAAACTTGTATGGGTACATTGGGGAATACTTACTTGAGCATGGCCGGTCGCGCACATCACACACATTGTTCTTTCTTAAAACCCTTTACTTAACCTTTTAGAAAATATGTTCTCTTTCCAAAATCTTTTAATCCCTCGATTTGAGTTCAAACACCCCCGAAGGTGTGTCCGAATCCCTCAAACAAGGGCTCTGATACCAACTTGTAACGACCCAATTTTCACGTCCAAAAATTTTGTTTTTAAAACATTACTTTAAAAAACGTTAATAATTAAAAACATTGTTTGATCAAACCACATCACATCGTAAACCATGTCTAAAAGCCAAATCATACAACCAATCAAAATATCAGAGGATAAATCCCAGAGAAATCTAATAGATGCGGAAACCAGCGTGTGTGCATGATGTGCCACTACTGTGCCAGGTCCTTCCCCTTCGGTGAAGAGGTACCTGAAACCAAAACTGTAAACTGTAATCACAAAGCTTAGTGAGTTCCCCTATTGTACCACATACCATATAATCACATAGCATACATAAATTGTCAGGCATATCTGGGTGCCCGACCTACCCCTGCGGTCCTCTCGATCGGATACTGCCTAGCATATCTGGGTGCTGGCCTCCCCTTCGGTCCTCTCGACCGGATACTGCCTAGAAAATCTAGGTGCTGGCCTCCCCTTCGGTCCTCTCGACCGGATACTGGGGACTATTTCACCCCCTACTACTACCACATAGCACATATATCAGATAGTCTATCTAGCATGGCTGGGCATGACCGCCCCTTCGGCCCTATCAACCGGTGTTCTGGGGAACTATCTCCCCCTACTGTCACTAACACATAAACATAACACAGGTAGTAACGACCCTAGATGAATATCACAAAGACAATCATCTAATCACACATCTCCTACCGGTTGGCCGGCATTGTTGCCTTAGACCCAGCGCTACTGGAAGGTAACTCACCTCGTAGTAGCTGCTGGTCTGTATGGGAATAGTCTGTTGTCTGCTGCTGCTCCGGAAATCCTCCGGCTGTATTTCCCATCAAACACTTAGTCAAAAACTACTAACTGTCCTTTGGGTAAAATGACCATTTTACCCCTGATCATGCCCTAAGTCAAAGGCAGAGTCAACTTTCAGTTGACCCGACTCGTCGAGTTGGCTCGCCAACTCGTCGAGTCCATGTCTAAACGATTGACTTGGATTTTGTTTCTACTCGTCGAGTTAGGCGTTGACTCGATGAGTTCTCCTTCCAAAATGATGTTCAAGTCCTTCATCCTACTCACCGAGTTGTATGAACAACTCGCCGAGTTCATCTTCATCCGATGAACAATTTATACTGTTACTCGCCAAGTTGTATGAACAACTCACCGAGTCTGTTCTTGATTCTAAGAAGGTTGCCTTGAACTCACCGATTCTGGGCATCAACTCTCCGAGTTCCCTTATAGGTGAGTTTTGGCTTCCAACTCACCGAGTCCACCCTGGACTCACCTCACAAGTCGGCACAACGAAAAAGGGGACAACTCGGAGACTCGCGACTAGACTCGCCGAGTCAGATGAGCGACTCGCCGAGTCTTCTTCATGCAAGAACCATAACCGCGATTTTGCTCGAATCCAGTCCATGCCATTCGTAGATCTGGGCTCCTAGAGCATGAATAACACGTAAAGTTTCCAACTTTACATGTAAATATCCATCCATGAGGGTTTTAGGGTTCAAAATGCACCAAAAGAGTGGATCTAAGGTTTTCATGCAAAAAGGGTCCATAAAGGCAGTAGATCTGAGCTCCTGGAGCTCAACCATGCCTAGATCTAGAGGTTACTTAGCTTATTACGAACCCCCAAACATACACAAGCTTGGAAATGGTTCAAGAAAGACTTTAATGGAGCTATAAGGGACTATAAGGATGAAGACAAGGGGAAAATCGAGTCATACCTTAGGGAACACACTAAGAAATCTCAAAGATGCTTGACCTCTTCTTCTTCTTCTTGATCTACTCTTTTTCCCACTCCAAAACTGCAAGAGAGCACACCAAATGCTTCAAACTCACAAAGAAACAACTCTTGAACAAGGTATAGAGCTCTGAGGGTGAATGGGGGCGAGATTGGGGCGGAATGAGAGTTTAAATAGGGTGCATACCCTTGAAACTTAGGGTTTCATCCAACAACGGTGACTCGCCAAGTCCAGGATATGGACTCGCCGAGTCACCAACTTAAAACGTGTCCCGTGTCCCGGCTCTACTCGGTGAGTCGGACCTATGACTTGCCGAGTCCAAGGCTAAAAATGGAAAACACTCAAATAAGATTTACATACCAGGAACCAGGTGCTACAGTTTAATAAAAGGTATGTTATTTACTCTCAAAAGTGGTTGGGTCCTATAGGATTAATATTATTCCTGTGTTTCGCTTTGCATGTTTTGACATTCCCGAATAACTAGGTTATTCAAACTCTCCATAGTCAATCATACGTTGGAAGTACTTATGAATCAAGACTGTCATGAATTAGGCTTGTAGGTGTCTAAAGTGTTTAGACATTGCAAAAGTTGCTGCAACATTCATGAGTGCTCCTGGAATGAGGCTCGAGCATTGGATTAAACCCATGCTCACTTGAATCACTTCATGGATTTTATCATGAGTGATCATGAGATGATAATTTCTTATATTCTTCAAACCTAGAGATATGATTTGTTGACTATGAGTTGGTTATACATTTATTGTACGAAAACGCATCAATAACTTGATGTTTTAAAGCATGTCTATGTGTATGATTCAACAAGTAGTTAGTACAAGCTTATGCGTCGAAGTTTATCCATTCCTTTTACCCTTGGAAGGATAAAAGCCATATGTGTAGGACCCTCGATGATTTAGTGATGACAAACGTAAGTGCTCGGCCGAGCCTGGACTGATTTGATTTGTTCAATTAGTCAGTCGTCATATATTGGAAATCGGGAAACAACAAACTGAAAAAGAGAATGATTATAATCCATGTGTCAGTCCATATGATATCTATAATGGAGGAATATATGATCCCTTATCTAATGGACACATCATTGACTAGGTCAGAGTTCGACAGTGGCTTTTAAGAGCTACGGTTGCTAGTCGGGATCTTGGAGTCATATTTACAATAATAGTTTTAGACTTATCCAAATGGGAGACTATTAGAATAGATGTCTAAGCCATTAAATATTATTAGTATGTACTCGACCCAAGAGTAGCATGGTCCATTTGGGTTGCATATGTAAGGTTTCAAAGCACTCCATAGATGATGGCAATGGGCCCCCTTGATGGAGTGTAGGTTAAAAGCCCAAGACTTGTCTTTTCCCTATAAATAGTCATGTATTATTCACAATTAGAGTTAAGAGTGTGGAAAAATGTAGCCGCCACGTTGTGAGGTTTCTGTAGAGTTAGATTCTTATTTCTTAAGTGTAATTTATTCCTCATAATTCAATAAATCGAGTGATCATTCGACCTAATCTTCATATTTGTGTTTGTTCTTATTTTCCGCATTTTCTTCATCAAATCTCAATTAGGGTTTTAATCCTAACAAGTGGTATCAGAGCAGGCCTTTGAAGATCTATTGATTTTTGAAGTATTGGTTATTAATTTGATGATTTTCTACACAAGGTTTTGAAGATTTTTGGTGTTTTGGCGGTTTGGAATTAAGATTTTTGTTTGACCTGCTATTCATAAAGATTTATGATATTTTCCACTGTTCATCAGGTATTTTTTATCTGATTCGTCTTACTGTTCGTGTTATTAATGATTGGATATGTTTGTTTGTTCAACATTGATTCCACTATTATAATATGGCCTAAATTATTGGTCTGTTACTATTCAAGATCCATTGGCTAAGCCCATTGTTTCGACTGTAGTTCGTATCCTTTTTGTTCTAGATACTAAAGATCGATTTCTGTTCATTGATCTATCATTCCTTGAAATCGTTTATCGCTAATTGAATCATCTGTCATCAAAATCAATTCTAACTCTATTAATTGATTTTGTGTTTGAACAAAATCAATTTGTTCATTCAAGTTTTATCAAATATCTATTTTTTATTGTTCTGTGAAGTCAAGAACTGATGAAGGTAGCGATGAATTTAATTTGAGAAAATCGTTTGATCTTGAAATCAATCTGAGAAATGTTGATCTTGATTTTTTATTGATGATCAATTTGAATAGTCAAATATGGAAGTCAAAATCAGATCAAAAGGATAATACGAATCTACAAAGTCAAATTTGTGAATGGATTCCTTACCTGCGAATGAGTGTTAATCAGGATGAACATTAGCCTATGCAAAAAGTCAAAATTGGTATGCATAATTTCACCGACGAATTTGGTATTCCTTTTGGAAGCATTCAGCACCAAAACAGGATTCCCTGTTGGTAAAGTCTTGATTGGATTGAGTAGATGTTCTTGTGAGTCAAACCTCAAAACTCAAAATCGACTCTTATAAACGAAAAATTGTGGGTTGTTGATCTAGAATAAAATTGGAATCAGATTCTCAATCGCCTAATAGGTTTTACATTCGGGGCTTAATACACTAGTTCAAATGAAATTGAGTTCGCTTTGCCAAGTCTAAACTGGTCAGAAAAGGCGTTACCTGAGAATGGTTGAAATCTGAATCGTAACTCAACTGGGTGAACAAGAGCGAACGATTAAGGGTTCGGTGATTGAGTCTGCGTTCACGATCGTTCTTCTCCCATGATCGTTTGATTCATAAGCGAATCTATGATTGGGTTTGTCTATTATCTTGGAATGAAAGCACTTGGAAGAAAGATGGGAGGATCGAAAGCGAACCTGTGATTCGGTTTGGCTAAGGTTTCGCTTGTCATGAAGTTGTATTTTGGACCGAACATGGTTTTTGTATCAACAATCTTGGACCGAACTTGGTTTCGGTTGCTTGTGCTCCGACAGAATGAACAAATCGTGGTGGTATCGTTTCTTTTTTGATCAGTCGTTGTGGGGAAGAAGATAACTCAAAGTTTCCCACTTGGTCCCTGCACCTTCAAGAATTTGACGATCTGGTCCCTATACTTTTCATGCCTTGGCAGTTTTGGACCATTTCCAGATTTTGTTACAAATAAAGGGGTATATTGATGCAAAATTACCATTCCAACCCCTGTCTTTCAGCAAGTGACAGTTCCTACCCTATATTCAGAAAAGTTTACAAAGTTAAGGGCCGGTGAACAGTTTTAGATTTTTTAACATACATATTTTTTTGTGAACAGAAAAATAAAGATTCCATCAAGTCTTGGCGGTTCGGAAAGTCGTTTTTCGTGATAATGTCAAATTTTCACGACTTTTCGGATTTTATACTTCGTTATGTACATCATTTTGTCACGAGGGAGCACAATAATTATTTATCCATTCAAGATCATTCTCATGACCATTTGAAGGCTTTATAATCACATTTTTTATTATAAATCGGAGGACAATTTGATATGGCCATTCGAAATTGGATTTGTGACTTTTCAAATTTGAAGATTTTTATAAAGCTTGGGGTAGAATTATGAATATAGCTTTTACAGTAGCAGTTCTTCATAGAACTCTTTCTAAAGATTTTGTAGAGAAATATCCTTTATAGTAGCAGTTCTTCATCAAACTCTTTTAAGGACTTGTTATATCTATGATTTCTAGTATTTTCTTGATCAAGTGGCGTTACAAATCTTAAAATTTGGGTTGTTACATGATATTTTTTGGTGACTTATATCATTAGCTTATTTGAAGATCATTGTGACTTGGAGGGGGGCTCTTCAAAGACAAGAAGTGATTTGGTTTCTTTGTTCTGAAATGGGCTTTTATGGCAGGTTTGGTTTTCATGAAGTTTTTTTAGGATTACATTCAAAAATGAAGTTTAAAGACATCACTTCAGTGCTTGGTTTATATCCTATTGCCCATGTTTGAAGACTATTGAAGAATCAAGATTCATGGATTGCTTCATCTATTCCTCGTTGCAAGATCTTTTTTTTTTTTGCTAAATTCTTGTTTTGGAAGTTAAAACATTTTCATCCATTCCATACTTTGAGCGGGAGATTGTAGGGTTTTAAAGCACTCAATGGATGATGGTAATGGGCCCCCTTGATGGAGTGTAGGTTAGAAGCCCAAGACTTGTCTTTTCCCTATAAATAGTCATGTATTATTCACAATTAGGGTTAAGAGTGAGGCAAAATGTAGCCGCCACGTTCTGAGGTTTCCGTAGAGTTAGATTCTTATTTCTTAAGTGTAATTTATTCCATATAATTCAATAAATCAAGTGATCATTCTACCTAATCTTCATATTTGTGTTTGTTCTTATTTTCCGCATTTTGTTCATCAAATATCAATTAGTGTTTTAATCCTAACAACATATCATCAGGACAATTTGTTACGATACACTCTTAAGAGTAGATTATATATGATTTATTAATATATTGTAAGTTCTAATATATGAATATGAAATTATATATTTTAATTAGTATTGGTCAAGAATTAATTTTAAATTAATTTAGTGGTCAAAAGAGACTAGTTAAATCTATGGGGACTAATTATGGTAATTAGTTATATTTATATGTGTTGGGCTTATGATCCATGTTGGACCAAATTTTTGTATGGATACATAAAGAGTTGGGCTACATGAACCACATATCATAAACCCATGGGTATGGGTATGGGTTAACCCATGACCTTTGGAATTCCACATATAAATATGTTACTTCATAGCCAAAAACACCACTAATTTATTATTGGAGGATATGGATGGTTTTGGTGTGTATGAATTCTCTCTCAAGTTTCATCCTTTGTTCATGATGTGATGTGACTTCATTTGAGGCTTCCACACTGTTCGAGCTAAGCTCTTAAGGCCAAATACATCAAGACTTCAAGCTATATAAAAGGTATGTTTCCCTAACTAGTATCTTATATGGTTTATGTCAAATGCATGCTAGTTATAGGTTGAATTCCATGGAAACCATTTGCATGTATAATTTGTGAAAACATATATCCAAGGTATTTAGGGTTGTATGTGCACCATAGGATGTTGTAGTATACAAAAACCATCATGGAATCCATTTAGTTGATAAGAAACTTGTGAGTTGGAAATCGAAGAAACAAACATGTGTTTCAATTTCAACGGAAGAAGCAGAATACATGGTTGCTGTAGCTTGCACTTCAAAAATCATGTGGATCCAAAGTCGGTTGCGTGATTATGCAATCAATATGAAGAAAATTACTTTGTATTGTGATTCACAATGTGCCATACGCATTTGTCACAACCCTGTGCAACATTCAAAAACCAACTACATTGCTCTTCGTTATAATTTCATCAAAGATCATGTCAAAGATGGAAATATTGAAGCTCACTTTGTAAAAACCACTGATCAGCTTACTGATATTTTTACAAAGCCTTTAGAAGAAAAATTGTTTATGTGAATCTTGGCAGGTCTAGGAATGATTGATGGAAATTCAGTCCTTGATTACGTTCGAAAGATTGATATAGCGAACATGGAGGACAACTTTCGGAGTGAACAATTACTGTTCATAGTCAACGCTTCGACATGCTTCGCTTTCGATATCATGTTGTGTGGCTACATGAAAAATCTTCGCAAGTTTGGTACATTTACTTTTCTTATTTTGATTTTTTTAACGTAACTTGTTTTTGAAAAATCAAAAATAACAAAAATATTTAACTTTTGTTTTGTCTTTAAATTTCGAAAAATGAAAACCTCCAAAAAGATTTTCTTAATTTTTTATTTCCTTTTCTTAAACAAAAATATAAAAAGATTTTCTTGTTTTTGGCATTTGTATTTCATATTGTTATAGAAGCTTTTAGCAAAGATCATAAATGGTTCATGCTTGCAGTTCTAGGGTAAGGTAGATTTTCGAAAAACTTTGTACTAGTTCGGATGTCACTAGAAGCATGTTGCAACTTGTTGACCAAAGCCTCCTTTGACTCAATGTGTGTTTTTGAAGCCTTAATTATGTTTTCATCATGGAAATTTCTTCCCAATTAAGCTGTATTCACATTAGTCTTTGAGCTACCTTACTCTTCTCATTTGAGTTAAGAGTTTCCTATTTGATCCATACATATCATAGGTACATTCGAATCTTTTACCAAATATTTTTGATCCTAAAGTTCTTGCATTTTCACACACAATGACATATGTCCAAGATATATATGGTATAAACCAATAAGGATCTAGACATATCAAAAATTTGTGCTTATGATCAAACATCATGAGACCGTGATGAAAGTGAAACCCTTATTGTTGAACAAATTTAAGTAATTGACGGGGAACTTTGTTCCAGAGTTAACGAAACATTTGTCTATGTACCAAACTTTGATACTCCAAATCATATTGTATTGTTTTGAGTGGTCTTGATCAAATGTTTGAATCCCATCATATTTGTTACCCAAAAAGATCCAACTAATATTTTGTTTTCTTGAATATGATTTTCGTGTGAGTATTATTTGTTATCTTTGTCACTTAAAAAAGTTTTTCCAAAGCTTACTTGTCACTGACTACACTGGTCAAATAGGTAATTTTGTTTACAAATTGACACTCTTTGCAGTGCATTGTAACGAAATTTTAAGCCACCTTCGAAGCCATGTAAAAGGAAGCCCTTCGATACTTCTCAGAAAGTATTCGATTGTAATTCATGGGAAACCACACAAGCTGTTGATCATCTCTCTTGATGATTAGCGAAACAATATTTTCTCGGGATTTATCTGCTTTTATGTTGAAATTATGTTTTTGACATCATAGATCCATATATTTCTTATTTCATTCTTATCTTTTTCCTTGGGACACTGCACTCACGAAATCCTTGAGGTTCTAAGTATAACCAACTCAGGTTGTTGATTTTAACAGTCTGACATATGACATCGCTTTTTAACCCAAAATTGAAGAGCCTAACCTCCATTATGAAGGTTTCTGATGGTTTTCCATTCTGAAGGTTTCTGATGGTTTTCATTCTCTTGGATCAAATGCAACATACAACAAAACACTGGATTTAGTTACATTTTCTCTTATGAATGAGAAGAAATTTCATTTATCAAAGAAGAATTTTGCTCAGATTCTGGGAATCCCTAATGCTGCTCCTTTTTACAAGGTAACTAATGAGCAAAATCTTTACATGTTCAATGAAATGGGTTATCAGTCATCTATTACCAAAATAAGTGATTTTAAGAAGTCTGGATTGCAATGCTTATGGAATTTTTTTCTTTGGGATTTACCTTCGATGTCTCACTGGACGAACTGTAGATTTAGACAAGGGAAGGTTGGAGGTCTATGCGATGGTCACAGGGTTGTATTATGATCTACATGTGGATTATAAGACTCAGTTATGGAATGAATTGGTTTAAAGTGTTGGGAACACTAATGTTGTGGATGGAATTTATTGTGCTTGCTACTGGTGCATCATCTTGGAATTTGCTTATGAGAAGGAGGGGATCGAAGTTCCTCAAGAAGAAGACACTGCATCATTTCACTGTTTCATTTTCCTAAAACAATTAAGGATGATGTGGATGTTTTTCGCATGGTTGTTCGCATTCCTGATGCGATGCTTTGCAAAATGGATCATGCTCATCCGGTGTTGGTTCAATATTTGAAAATAATTAATCTAGATGTTGAAACTGGAGTATTGTTATTGATGGGTTTTGAGCATTCTAACACTCCTATGGTGTACGTGCAACCTTAGAAATCGTGGATCTATGTTTTCTCTATTATACATGCAAATTTTGTTTTTCCTTGGTTCTCATCCTAACTAGCATATCATGGGGCACTTTTAACATAAAATCTAGTAGAATGACATACCTTTTCTTGCGGTTGATTGCTTGGAGTTTTGAGAGCCTAGCACCAATAATGTGAATGTCTCAAGTGGAATCACAAAATCATCACACAACTTGGAAAAACATTAGATAATAGTAATGCACACTAGAAATCGGCCCACCTTCTCTATCACACACACACACACTAGTGCCATTTCATGTGCCAAAGACCTCCTTATATAGTATGGTGGATTAGGGTTACATCTATGTACACTATAATACCCATGACCTTTCATTTCCATAGGATCCATGGGTTAAAAGATCCATGAACTATCCATGCAAACTTAGCCCATCCTAAATGAACATTGGCCCATTCTATATATATATATATATATATATATATATATATATATATATATATATATATATATATATATATATATATATATAAGAGTCCATATTTAATTAGTTTCTTTTGATCACTAAATTAATTCCAAATTAATTCTTGATCAATAATAATTAAATAATAGGATTTCATATGAATATATTAATAAATCATAGATATACTATTCTCAAAAGACTATCCATACAAATTGTTTCAGTGAAGTGCAACCCAAATGGACCATGCCGGGTCGGGTCCAGTACATACCAAATATAGTTATGGACTTAGACACCTTATCCAACATTCTCCCACTTGGATAAGTCTGATAACTATAGTTGCAAGTATGACTTCAGGAACCGACCAGAAATCGTAGCTCTTAAAACTCTGTTGAAATATGAACCGCTATTGAAGATAAGTGATGATATAATCCTCTGTCCTCAAGATATCAGCTAGGCAAATACATGGAACAATTTTGTACTTATTGTCCAACAGTTTGTTTCCTGATTTCCGATTTGTTTGACATACAACTAAACTGAACACATCAATTTGGTTTTGACTGGGCCCACCACAGAGGTCAAAACAAAATCATTGAGCGGCCCATATATCGCTTGTAATCCTCCAAGGACTAGAAGGAACAGACAAACTTTGACTGATATGCTTGTACTAACTAATTGTTGAATCATACACAAAGACACATTTTATAACATCAGGTTACTGATGCGTTTTCGTGCAATCAATGTACAACCAACTCATAGTCAACAACTCATGTCTCTAGATTTGAAGAATTATATGATATTACCTTCTCACGATCAATCAAGATAAATTCCATGAAGTGATAAAAGTGAGCATGGGTTTAATCCAATACTTAGAACTTATGAGCACTCATGAATGTTGTAGCAACTTTTGCTATGTCCAACACCTTAGACATCTACATGCCCAATTCATGACAATCTTGATTCATACCTACTTCCAAAGTATGATTGACTATGGAGAGTTTGAATAAAGTAATTATTCTGGATGTCAAAACATGCAAAGTTGAAACAACAGTAAATGATCGATACAAGATAGTAACACCTTACTCATAAACAAACAACAACTTTTATTTAATCACCGAATGTCAATTACATTTTACAAGTTTCAGAAATAGCTATCTAATTAGTGAAACTAACATCGTCCTTCAGCCCGATGCGCCTCACATGCTGCAAATGCCTAACCCTAGTCAATCACTTCGTGAATGGATTTGCTGGGTTTTCTTCTGACGATACCCTCTTTGCCACGAGGAGTCCTTCTTCTATCTTGTGTCTTATGAAGTAATATTTTCTGTCAATGTGTTTGGATATGCCATGATCTCTCAGTTCCTTGGCTAAGGCAACCACAGTTTTACTGTCACAGAAAATCTCCATAGGCTCCGTTATAGCCGGCACAACTCCAAGGTCTTCGATGAAGTTCTTCAGCCATATCACCTCCTTCTCTGCTTCACTCGTTGCTATGTACTCTAATTCATGTGTCGAATCAGCTACTGTCTCCTGCTTGGAACTTTTCCAAGTAATCGCTCCTCCAATCAGAGTAAAGACCCAACCCGAATGACAGCGGAAATTATCCCTGTCAATTTGAAAGCTGGCATTACTATACCCTACTACTCTCAAGTCATCGCTCCCACCAAGAGTAACGATACAATCCTTATTCCTTCACAGCTACTTAAGAATGTTTTTTACCGCAATCCAGTGAGACATGACAGGGTTCCCTTGATATCTGCTGATCATGCTCAAAGCAAAGGCCACGTCAGGGCGGGTACAAGTCATAACATACATGATCGAGCCAACTGCAAAAACATATGGTAATCGACTCATCTCAGCTATCTCAACCTCATTACTTGGACTCTGGGTCTTACTCAGTCTGGCATTATGCTGGATCTGTAAGTCACCTTTCTTGGAATTCAGCATGTTGAACCTCTTAAACACCTTGTCCAAGTAGGCGCTCTGACTAAGTCCAATTAGTCTTTTACTCCTATCTCTTAATATCCTTATTCTTAGGATATAAGCAGCTTCTCCAACGTCCTTTATAGCAAAACACTTCCCAAGCCACGACTTGATCTCCTACATAGTTAGGATGTCATTTCCTATTAGTAGTATGTCATCCACATATAGTACCAAAAAGATAACTATACTCCTGCTAGCTCTGACATATACACAAGACTCATCCTTGCTTATCGAAAAACCAAACTCTTTGACTTTCTCATCAAAACAAAGATTCCAACTACGAGATGCTTGTTTTAATCCATAAATCGATTTCTCAAGCTTTCACACTCTATTTGTGTACTTTGCATTGACAAAACTCTCTGGCCGACTCATGAAAACATCGTTAGCCATCTTTTAAATAAGGAAAGTGGTTTTGACATCCATTTTCCATATTTTAAAATCATGAAATGCAGCAATGGCTGGCATAACCCTAATAGACTTAAAATTTGCTACTGGTGAGAAGGTTTCATCATAGTCAACTCCCTGAGTTTGAGTGAAGCCCTTCGCAACCAATCGTGCCTTATAAGTGTGTACTTTCCCATCCATGTCAGCCTTCTTCTTGAAGATCCATTTGCACCCGACTGTCTTACGGCCCGATACAATATCAACCAAGCTCCAAACTTAATTCTCATACATGGAAAGAATCTCGTTGTCAATAGCCTCTTTCCATTTAATAGACTCAGGGCTTACCATGGCTTCCCTATAGCTGTTAGGTTCATCCAAATTTACCAGTGTACTATCACTGATAAATTTATCACCTTCCACAGTAATATGGAAACCATAATAATGCTCATGTGGATTTCTAACTCTAGTGAAACGCCTTAGAGGTACACACTCATCAATTGGATCAATAGGAGTTTCCTCCTCAGGTTAATTGCTAGTGTCCGAGGTTCCTTCACCGCTTGAGTCCTGAATCTCTTCACGTTCAATTTGCCTCCCACTGTTTCCTTGGCTTATAAATTCTCTCTAACGAAAGACTCATCTCCTTGGCACAAAGACCACATTTTCACTGGGTCTGTAGAAGAGGTAACCAAAGGATTTCTATGGGTAGCCGATGAAAATACACCGCTCACTTCGAGGTTCGAGCTTATCGTGAGTCTCGCGCCTCAAGAAAGCCTCACAACCCCAAATATTGATGTGGCAGTCCACATCTCGTGAAGTGTTTTGGCTACCTTTTTAGTTGGGACTAGATTAAGGATATGGGCAGCAGTATCTAAGGCATACCCCCAAAATGCGATTGGTAACGAAGCTCGACTCATCATAGAACGAACCATGTCCAACAAGGTTCGATTGCGCTTCTTAGACACAACATTTAGCTGTGGTTTTCTCGGAGGTGTCAATGGTTAAAAGATTCCACATTCCTTAAGATAGTCAAGGAACTCTATACTAAGATACTCTCCACCTCGATCGGATCGAAGCATCTTAATGTTCCTACTCATCTGATTCTCCACTTCTTGTTTAAAATCTTTGAATTTCTCAAACGTTTCTGACTTATGCGTGATTAAGTAGACATAACCATATCTACTGTAATCATTAGTAAAAGTAACATAGAAGTGGCTAGCATCCCTTGTGGCAGTTATGAAGGGTCCACGCACATCTGTCTGTATAAGGTCCACGAAACCTTCACCCTAAAAAAAGTACAAGTGAAGGGTAACTTAGTTATTTTTCCTAGAAAACAAGACTTGTAACTTTCATCCGAATTTAAGTCAAATGTTTCCAAGACTCCAACCTTTTGGAGTTGGCCTATATGCTTCTTGTTAACGTGTCCAAGACGACAATGCCACAAGGATGATTTGTCCAAACTTGTGGAAGAATCAATATGCAACACATTATTTCTGAAGATTTCTACAACTGACACATTTTCATATACGCCATCACAAGGTAATGCTTTAAAAATAAAGAACATTATTACAAAAATCATTAATACCACCACATTCATTATCAAATGAAAAAGTAAATCATTGTTTGTACAAATCATGAAAAGAAGTAATATATCTCACCATTTCAGACGAGTAACAACATTTATTCAAATCTAATATTAACCCACTACTCAGCAATAAAGAATAAACTCCAATGTTGGTGACAGGTGAAGCTTTCATATTCCTAATGATCAAGTTTATCTTCCCGTACTCCGCATCCTCACTTTTTCTTAGGCCCTGCAAATCAGAACATATGTGAATACCAAAACCTGTACCAACGACCCAAAGAATTAGTATGTGGTGAGTTATTAGACAATATAGATTAAATACCTTCATGGATAGGTTTCACCTTCCCATCCTTAACATCTTGCGATTACTTGGGGTAGTTTCGTTTCTAGTGCTCCTTATCATAACAATTGAAGCATTCAGCTTCTTTTGGGTTGGAAGAGGGAGTGGCAGAACCACCTTTGGTTCCACTAAAAGAGGAGCCATCAAGAGACCTTCCCTTGGTACCTTTTGAAGTGTCTTCCTATTTTTCCCTTTACCTTGCCCAATTTCTAGAACAGGGGCGGTGTTAGGAGTAGGAGTTGTAACAACCGATTTACCTTTGAGACCACTTTCGGCGGTTTTCAAAAGTCCTTGAAGCTTGCTGAGTGTGACCTCCTCCTTTTTCATATGATTGGTCATTTGGAACTGATCATAACAAGTAGGTAAGGAGTGCAATATGACAACACTAGCCAAATCCTCAGGGAAGATCACATTCAACTTCAGCAAACGGTTCACAAACCTTTACATTTTCTGCATGTGGCACATGATGGATTTTCCATCCTTCATTTGAGTTTTTATCATGGAAGAGATGATATCATACCTCTCTTGATGAGCACTCTGATGGTATCTATCCATCAGGTCCATGTGCATGTCAAAAAGGGTAAAAGTACTCACAGGACTTTTGGAGTTCAAGTGTCATTGTGGCCAACATTATACATGCCACCTTGGTGGCATCTCTTTCATGAGTCCTAAAGTCAGCGATCTCATATGGAGTAGCAGCATACTCATTGATTTCCTTTAGCTGTTTCTCCAGGACATATCCCTTGTCCTCGTAATGTGTGACCATCCTGATATTCCTGATCCAATCACTAAAGTTGGAAACATCAAAGATCACTCTCCCACAAAGATTCATAAGAAAAAAGGAGCCAGTAGGAGTTGAGCCAGAAGCATTGTTGGAAGACATCTGAAAAGAAGAAAGACAAGTTTAGATTAGATAAAGAGTCCTTAATAAGACACCCAAATGTAATATTAAGGCTAGGACCCAACACAATACTTTATAACTTGGAAGAGGGATGTCGTAATCCAAGCTATAAAATATTTGAAGGTAGGCGAATGATGATTCACCAATTTCCACCATGAAAAAGGAAATAAATTATTAGGTTTTAATTGGATTGAAACCCCTAGATTCTTTTGAGATTCATTGAACTTTTTGTTGGATTAATGTCTAAGTCCATAACTATATTTGTTATGTACTTGACCCGACCCGTCATGGTCCACTTGGGTTTCATGGCATCGTGCACTTGGATAGACTAAATGAAAGAAATAAGACACTTATGGTTATTAATATATTATAAGTTCTAATATATTAATAATAAGAATAATAATATTTAATTAGTATTGATCATGAATTAATTTAGAACTAATTATGTGATCAAAAGAAGACTAATTAAATATATTGGTTGATTGTGTGAATCATCCATAACTTATATAATGGGCCAAAGCTCCATGGATAATCAAGTTGGGTTAAACCCATGGGATGCTCCATGGATGCTCCATGGATGCTCCATGGATGCTCCATGGAGGTTACATAACCCATGGGTGATGGAAATGAAAAGTCATGACAATTAGGGTTTACATGCTGTAACCCTAATTGTAACACACTATATAAGCATCATATTATTCACCAAAATCGGCCACTAGTGTGTGTAAAAGAAGGGATAGCCGATTTCATGAAGTGTGGATTTCTCTCTAAGTTATTCTAAAAGCATTTGATGTTGTGTGAGCCATTTAAGGTTTTCACATTTGAGGCACTAGGCACTTAAGCCCCATGGAGTCAAGCTAGACTTCAAGAGGTATGTATTCTATCTATATTATTACCCAAGTATATATGATTGTATGCTAGATAGGGTAATACCTTGGAATATTAGTATTTTCATATATATTAGAGAAAACATAGATCCAAGGTATTTAGGGTTGCATGTACACCATAGGAGTGTTAGAATGCTAAAAACCCAACAGTGGTATCAGAGCCTAGGCTTGTTTTCCTGTATACTTGATGCAATTGCTGAAAAATCGAAGTTTTTGTGCTGTCCGGGCAGTGAACTCACCAAGTTCCCTCATGGACTCGACGAGTCCAAGGCAAAACTCATCCAACTCGGTGGGTTGGTTCATGTACTCGACGAGTTGGACCCCCTAGCATCTTATCTTCGAGTTTTGGTGCTGGAATTGATCTAAAATCATTATCTTAAACTGTTTTGGACTTATAAAAACTATTTTTTGATGTGATAATGATTATGGTAAACCAATTTCAGAGTTTTTATCAAAATTTTACGTTTATATGGTTAATTTTATGATTCTTGAAATTGTTGATATGCATGTTCTTGAACTTATGAGTTTTGATGATCATAGGAATTATTTGTAACCTTCTTGGCAGTTTAATTCTTGATCATTATGTGTTTAAATGGAGTCCATAAATTGGTCTCAAGTTATGGATATCCAAAAGTCACAAGTTATTAAATCCATTAAAAGAACACAATGGTTACATAGAATGAAAAGTCACTCATTTTAATAAGCCATTAAATCATAAGTTATGAGAAAAGAAAAACTTCCATAAGTTATGAACTATGAAGAGTCACTTTATTAATTAGTTTAAAGTCTTCCATAACTTGTTCTCAAGTTATGGAACTTGAAGAGTTTTTTTTAATTAAAACTAATTTAAACACATAAGTTATGCAATTGAAAAGTTTTGAAAGTTACAAGACTTGCCCGCAAGTTTTGGAATTTGAAAAGTTTTCTTTTATGAATACTTTAATTCCAAATTAAGCCCTTAGAATTTTAAAGAATTAAAATTCAACCCTTATACTATTATAATATTATAAGTTAACAATATATATATATAAATATATATATATATATATATATATATATATATGTATATATGTGTATATATATATATATATATATATATATATATATATATATATATATATATATGTATGTATGTATGTATGTATGTATAAGAGCAAGTCGTCTTACCATTAGTAGGTCTCATTCACGAAGCCGATCTATAAAGGGGGTATAAGGTTGTTGCCTATAAAATGGAAACTTAATGGGTATCCACTCTCACCCACCGCTTACTTGATCGGTGGAGGGTCGTTAGCCGAAAAAGGAAGAACAAGAACTATAATTCTCCCTTCATTAAAAAAATTAATGATTAATACTAAGTAACTAAACAATTATAAATTCACAATCTTAGTTACATGGGAAAATGTGAATAAGGTGCTAATCCATAAAATTACGCTTTCACTTTGTTTAAGCCGTTAGTGGAGCGTGTGTGGTTAACCGACACACTAACCTGGAGTTAACAAGGTAGGTAAAGGGTAACTTAATATTTATCATAGTATCGTTGGAGTGTGTGTGGTTAACTGGCACATCGATTGAGGGGTAAATATTAAGGGCACCAAGTATATTTGCATGGTTTCTTCACACCTTGTTTTGTGACCCTCGGCATCCCATTCACAAAACCTGAAGGGCACACTCGAGATTGAAACATGCCATTGAAAAGTTCAATGAATCTCAAAAGATCTAGGAGTTTCAAAACCAATTAAAACCTAATTAATATTTCGTTTATCTTGGTAGAAATTGGTGAATCGTCATCCTACTACCTTCAAATATCTTATAGCTTACATTATGGCATCCCTCTTGCAAGTTATAAAATATTGTGTTGGGTCCTAGCCTTAATATTTCATATTAGGTGTTATATTAAGGACTTAAATCAACTTACTTGAATTTCTCCCATTGAGATGTCTAGTTCAGACAACAATGATCTTCCCAAATTAAGCTTTCTAAAGAAGATGATTTCCCAGGTTTGTCTCATGGAAATCATACTTCTCTTCCTCCACCTCCTTCATTTATTCTCCCTATCCTACATGCTAAAAGACTTGAAAAAGTTCAAGATCACTCGATCCCTACTCACAATAAAACTTAAAAATGGAAGTCATGTGTGCACTCATGTCTTTAGACTAAAGTCACAGATTGTCAGGTTGAGAATGTTGGGTGTCATTGTCCCACGGAAGTTGGGTATTAACTGCGTCTTTCAGTCACTTCCTGAGTCATATAGAAAGAATACTATGTGACAGATCTCGGCATGAACCTAATGGATCTTTCTGTTGGATTAATGTCTATGTCCATAACTATAATTGGTAAGACTTGACCCGACCCGGCATGGTCCATTTGGGTTGCATGGCATCGTGCATTATGATAGACTAATATAAGAGAAATAACACTTAAGGTTTGTTAATATATTATAAGTTCTAATATATTAATAAGGTTATATAATTAGTATTGATCAAGAATTAATTTGGAATTAATTAAGTGATCAAAAGGAGACTAATTAAGTATATGGATTGATTGTGTAAATCATTCATTCTTATATATGTGGGCTTGTGATCCAAGATTCCTTATGTTGGACTAAGTCCATAGGGTGACCCATGGATACTCCACGGAGGTTAAAATCCATGGAGCATAAGGAATGGGTAAAGTCATGAGTTACATGGTGTAACCCTAATAGCCACCATATAAAAGAATCATATGGCTCAAGAAATCGTGCACTATGTGTGAGTATGATGACTAAACGATTTCAAGGAGTGTTCAAGTTTCTCTCAAGTTATTCCAAGTGTATTTCGTGTTGTGTGAACCATTTGAGGTGTCACACTTGGGGCACTAGGCACTCAAGCTTCATGAAGACTTTCTACATCAAAGAGGTATGTAATTCTAACTTGATATATTCGTATGAATCATGTTATTATGCTAGTTAGGATGAATACCTTGGAAAGTTCATATTTGTATGTATAATAGAGAAAACATAGATCCAATGTATTTAGGGTTGCATGTACACTTAGGAGTGTTAGAATGCTCAAAACCCAACAGTGGTATCAGAGCCATGGGTTGTTTTTTTTGCTATATTGATGCAAATATTTTATTTTCAAAGTTGAAAAAAATTGACGTTTGTCAAATTTTAAGATAATTACATGTTTTTGTGAAAAACTAATTATTTGTAAAATTTGAATCATTTGCTGTATGAGTTAAATTAGGTCAAATTTAGTAAAAGATAAAATAATATGATTATTTTATTAGTTTTAAAAGCTTGATCTAAAGAGTTTTTTGAAACCTCCATAAGTTATGAATATCAAAAGGTTTAAAAAAATTGATTCAAAGTTTTTTATGGAGTTACAAAATTGGTGTTAATGTTTTAAAAACTTCCATAACTTGTTCATAAGTTATGGAACATGAAAAGTTTCATCATTAAACAAACATTAAACTCCATAAGTTATGGAATATAAAAGTTTTTTTTTTTTTTTTGAATTATTTTGATCTTATGAGTTGATGTAGATTAATAGAAAATTATGTGATAATATGTTTTCAATCCATTTTAATCTAAAAGTTGATTCTAAAATGTGTTTTTCTAACTTGTCCTCAAGTTAGTTGAAAAGTCACATTTAAGTTTCTTAAAACTCATAAAAGTTGTAATAGGTTACAAAATGAAGAGTCTTGTCCTCATTAAATGGTTTTATGACTCCATAACTTGTCCTCAAGTTATGGAGGTTCAAGAGTCTCTTCATTAAATAAATAAAAATGTGTAACCTTAATTAATTCCATAAGTTACAAAATAAAGAAAAGTTACATTCTTTTATTAGTTTAAAGTCTTCCATAACTTGTCCTCAAGTTATGGAACTTGAAGAGTTTTTGGATTAAAACTACTTTAAACACATAAGTTATGGAATTAAGTAGTTTTGAATATTTTCAAAACATGCCCTCAAGTTTTGGAATTTGAAAAGTTTTCTCCTATGAATACTTTAATTCCAAGTTAGCCCTTTAGAATTTTAAAATTTAAAATTCAACCCTTATACTTTATAATATTATAAGTTAATAATATTTATATATATAAGAGTAAAGTCAGTCTTACCATTAGTAGGCCTCATTCACGAAGCCGGTCCATAAGGGGGTATAAGGTTACCGCCTATAAAATGGCAGTTTAATGGGTGTCCACTTTCACCCACCGCTTCCTTGACTGGTGGAGGGTCGTTAGCCGAACGGGTAGGACAAGGACTATAATTTTCCTTTCATTAAAAGTATTAATGATAAATACTAAGTAACTAAACCTTTTATAAATACCCGATCTTAGTTACTTAGGAAAATGTGAATAAGGTGTTAATCCTTGAAATTACACTTTGCACTTTGTTTAAGTCGGTTAGTGGAGCGTGTGTGGTTAACCGGCACACTAACCTGGACTTAACAAGGTAGGCAAAGGGTAACTTAATATTTATCAGAGTATCGGTGGAGCGTATGTGGTTAACCGACACACCTATTGAGGGATAAACACTTAAGGGTACCAAGTAATTTGCATGGTTACTTCACACCTTGTTTTGTGATCCTCGGTATCCAAGTCACAAAAGCTGAAGGGCACACTCGAGATTGAAACATACCATTGAAATGTTCAATGAATCTTAAAACATCTAGGAGTTTCCAATCCAATTAAAACCTAATAAATTTTTCGTTTTTCATGGTGGAAATTGGTGAATCGTCATTCACCTACCTTCAAATATTCTATAGCTTGGATTACGACATCCCACTTCCAAGTTATAAAATAGTTTGTTGGGTCCTAGCCTTAATATTTCATATTGGGTGTTATATTAAGGACTTTAAATCAACTATCTTGAATATCTCCCAAAAAGATTTCTGGTTTAGACATTTATGATCTTCCCAAATCTCTTGAAACAAACTTTCCTAAATAAAGATGATGTCCCATGGATATCATACTTCTTTCACCTCCTCCATTTATTCTCCCTAACCTACAAGTTCCTAAAAAGTTTAAGGTCACTTAAGCCCTATTGGCAAGGCAAGGTCTAGGTGTGATCACATCTTGGAGATGTAGTCACATATTGACAAGCCGGGAGAGTTGGGTGTCAAAGTCTTGAGAAAGTTAGTGGCTCAACTACTTTCTAAGTCACATAGTGAGATCTTTTTGGAATCCTATGAAACAAACTAAGACAAGACCCTATCTATTTGCTAAGATCAACTTCCTAAAACGCTGTGGACATTGACAAAGATGACATTAGATATCCAGTAAAGCTCTCTCTTCCCAATGGAAAGGGATCGGCCATAGTCAACTTGGTTAACCAAATGGTAAAGAGAGAGGCTAAATCTAAGATAGTCCCATTATCAAGGGTCCATAGGTAACTATTGCCAAAGGAAGGGGCATTAGTTGCGAAGCGGCCAAATTTACCTAAGGATGTTAAGTCAATAAGTTTGACTCTACTTCAGGTAAAGTCCATTGTCTAACTCTATTAAGTACATGCTGATTCTGATCGCAAAGATGGATTTCAATCGCATGGTTCGGTGATCAGAATTTTGGGCTATTACTTAAGAGTTATGATATTTATATTGCTTAGGAATAGATAACAACAAGGTTTTCATATGGATTGTAAGGATAAGTTTTTTCGCAAAGTTTTAAATAAAAGAAAAAGGTTTTGATTTTATTTATTTTAAGCATCCTTACAATGACATTTGTGAAAAGTTGTTGCTTATAAGATTCCACTGATATCAATATTGGAAAAATGGATTTGATTCTTTTGGTTGTGGTAGTGTATAATATTACCAAATAAGGAAAGATTCTCATCATCAAAGGTTCAATTGGACCGAAACTTGGAATCATGCAAGTTGTATAGTATGATGAATGAGAACTTTCAACTTTGAAAATTAAGACTAATTCCTTATGTGAATAAGGAAAGGACTAAGGGATCAAGTACACATTCTTGTGCACTGGTCAAGTCCACCACAAAAGATCGATAAGATTATTCATCATAATTTACTAAATCTCAGTAAGTATGGTTATACTTACAAGCTTAAGTGTAATTCTAAGACATCGGAAAAGGTTCCAATGTATGGCAGAGCGAATAAGAAGAATAAAATTAGGCAGAAGGATAAAAGTTTCTCAAATCTAAAAAGATGGGAGAGTACTTTAGTATCATGTTTATGATCATCTTAATGATTAAGATACCATATCACAATTGGTCCTCTAAAGTCATCTTAGTGCATTCTTATGACTAAGAAGAGGAATCTTGAATTGTTGGAATGGTTAAATCAAAAAGATGAGTCATACTTCGTTCCAAAACAATTCTTAGAGTCATACTCCAAGATTGTAACTTGAGTGACATATCTTAAAGAGGGTTTGTTAACACTATTCAAATGTAAGAGTAAAAGTTTTCTGCTCTTGTACATTTGAAATTGGTATGTTGTGATGTTTTGGATAAAACACGACCAACTAAGGCCAATTGTGTGAAGTGTTTGTCTTGATTAGAATCCACACTATCTCTTGAATATTTGACAAGAGAGTCTTATATGTCAAGAGGACAGTAGGAGTCTTAATGATCTTGAAAGTCTCAAGAACTAATCAAGAATAAAACTTGAAGTTCTTCACTAGCCCACGACTTGAGGTTCATAACCTATCGTGTTGACATATTTTGTGCCCATTCCAATTAAAGTTGGTTTTGCATATGAGTTCTTTGAGTTTCTCAATTGGTTGCAAAACAACTTGGAAGCAATGGAAGGCCCTTGAGCTGCCAGGTGGCAAGAAATTAAGATTGAGTTCAGTCCATATGAGTTTGAATTTGTCATTAACCTTTTCTTGTGACTATGGTTTTGACAATTCACATAGATAACAACACATACACCATTAAATCTAAGTGTCATAAGGTTTCTCTCCGATTCATGAAAATCATGGTGAGGAAACACTTTAACTAAGTAGATTTTAGCTAGATAGCAATTGTGATATTTGCATTCTCAAAGTCGTTAGTGGAGCGTGTATGGTTAATCAGCACACTAACATGGACTTGTGAAAAGTGGCAAAGGTCTAAACAATCGAGACTATGATTACGACATCCCTTTTCATAGTTCTTAAAATTGTTTAGGCACACCTGTAAGCTACCTAAGATAAGGTGTATGATATTGATAAAGTGATATCAAAGCAATCTAGTATCAGAAATTTGAACTTTGGTAAGAAAGTCAATAAAGTATTGATTTCTAGAAGTTCAGTTGATTTCTAGGTACATGTCAAAGCTAGTGGGAGCATAAGTGTTATGCTAATAGTCATCACGTTAATGGGGGCATGATAATTATAATAATTATTGCAAGTTAGCAATGTTAATTATAGAAAACAAAAGTTTCAATTCGTGAGGTTGCAGGGGTTAAAAAAGTTGTTTTGCTATAATTAAGGGAGAGGAAATTATACTTCATCTCAAATCTAAAAGTTTAGATTGAGGTCTTAGTCGTATTTAGTCAAGAATATGTATGAATTTCATGTTGGGATGGCTCAACATAAGGAAATTCTATATATGGGTTCATTATTTGCGTTCTAAAATTCGATTATGATTACGACATCCCTTTTCATAATCTGAATTATGATAACTTGTCAAATTGAAATGGAAATATTATAGCAAAAGACTGGTTTAGTCTTTATGTCAGACATCATGAATCTTGTCCCATATGCTTTGGATATAGGATCGATTACATGTGCTATATTCATCCGTTCTAAAATTTTCCAAATGCCTGAGGCATTAAGAAGGGAAACGGTTTAGAACTGGATATGACTAAAAGGATTAAAAAATTGTCGAGGAAAATCTATGGTTTACCAAAGATTGGGTTCTAAAAGAAAATTGGAAGTATAGTGATAATTCTGGAAGGAACATATTGACATAATCTGTAAGGAGGCAACTCTCGTTCAAAAGTGATAGTCAAAATGGAATCTGGAAATGTTTCAAAGTTAGAAATTATTCAATATGTGTAAGATTAGGAAACTTAATGCAAGAAGGATGTTTCCAAGGAGCTGATCTCTTTTGGTATGCTCTCTAATGGTTGTTGTCAAGTCTTTCTGACAGCATAATCATTACAAGAGGATCAATGCATATAAGTTTAGAATCTAACAGATTTCAGTAAATGGCATGAATTTGGAATTCTTGCATTTGTAGTAAGGATTTGGGAGTGTGAAAAGAGGATCATTGGAGTTATGTTCAGTTGATCTATTTCATAAAGTAAAGATCATAGACAAACATAGTATGCATACTTGGTGTATGGCATGACTAGTGTTTAGAAAAATAATGTACATGCTTGGAGCATGGGACAACTATTGTTTTAAATTCAAGAATAAAGTTGATAGCTGAAATAGTATACAATGAATAATGTGTAATCAAATGGTGATAAATAAAAGGTGTTTTATTTATGTTCATAGGTTTTGATACCATATTGGATTAAATTATTCTTGTGTTTCATTTTGCATGTTTTGACTTCCAGAATAAACTAGGTTATTCTTCCAGAATGACTAAGTTATTCAAACCATTCACAGTCGATCATATGTTGGAAGTAAATATGAATTAAGACTCTCGTGGGTTGGCTTGTAGAGGTCTAAGATGTTGGACAAAGGGCTATAACACTCATGAGTGCTCATAAGTTATGAGTATTGGATTCAACCCGCGCTCATTGGAATCACTTCATGGATTTTATCACGAGTGATCATCAGACGATAATATCTTACATTCTTCAAACCTAGAGATATGAGTTGTTACTATGAGTTGATAATACATTGATTTCCCGAAAACGCATTTGGTAACTCGGTGTTATAAAACGTGCCATTATGTATGATTCAACAAGTAGTAGAACAAGCCATATGAGTTGAAGTTTATCCATTCCTTTTTAGCTTCGGGATAAAATCGATATCTGTGGGCCCCTCAATGATTTGGTGATGACAAATGTAAGTGCGCGGCCGGGCTAGGACAATCTTGATTTGTTCAATTAGTCAGTCATCATAAATCGGAAATTGGGAAACAACAAATGGATAGAGAATGATTATAATCCATGTCTCAGTCCATATGATATCTAGAATGGAGGAATATATGATCCCTTATCTAATGGACAAGTCATTGACAAAGGTCAGAGATCATCGGCAAGGTCAGAGTTCGACAGAAGCTTTTGAGAGCTACGATTGCCAGATGGTTCTTGAAGTCATACACAATAATAGTTTTAGACTTATCCAAGTGGGAGACTGTTGGATTAATGTCTAAGTCCATAACTATAATTGGTAAGACTTGACCCGACCCAGCATGGTCCATTTGGGTTGCATGACATCATGCATTTGGATAGACTATTATAAGAGAAATAACACTTAAGATTTGTTAATATATTATAAGTTCTAATATATTAATAAGGTTATTTAATTAGTATTGATCCAAAATTAATTTGGAATTAATTAAGTGATCAAAAGGAGACTAATTAAGTATATGGATTGATTGTGTAAATCATTCATTATTATATATGTGGGCTTGTGATCCAAGATTCCTTATGTTGGACTAAGTCCATAGGGTGACCCATGGATACTCGATGGAGGTTAAAATCCATGGAGCATAAGGAATGGGTAAAGTCATGAGTTACATCATGTAACCCTAATAGCCACCATATAAAAGAATCATATGGCTCAAGAAATCGTGCACTATGTGTGAGTATGAGGGCTAAACGATTTCAAGGAGTGTTCAAGTTTCTCTCAAGTTATTCCAAGTGTATTTCGTGTTGTGTGAACCATTTCAGGTGTCACACTTGGGGAACTAGGCACTCAAGCTTCATGAAGACTTACTACATCAAAGAGTTATGTAATTCTAACTTGATATATTCATATGAATCATGTTATTATGCTAGTTAGGATGAATACCTTGGAAAGTTCATATTTGTATGTATAATAGAGAAAACATAGATCCAAGGTATTTAGGGTTGCATGTACACTTAGGAGTGTTAGAATGCTCAAAACCCAACACTTTCTTATTTGCTTATTGCTGCTGAATCAAGAATGGTTTTATGCAATAGTCAAGCAAATATGGATGGAAGGTCTATTTCTCAAACTTCCATGGAGATGGAGAATGGTAACATTGGAAGTCTAAAAAAGCATTCTCTTCCCAATGGAAAGGGATCGGCCTTTGTTAACCCGGTTAACCAGAAGGTAAAGAGAAAGTCTAAGTCTGGGAAAGTCTTTTGTACAATTCCCAAAGAGTCTATATGTTTTCATTGTGAAGAAAAAGGGGCATTGGAATCGAAGCTGCCTTAGCTACCTGAAACAAAGAAGAATCAAAAGTTAAACTCTGTTTTAGGTAAGTTCATGATCTAAATCTCTTAAGTTTCATTTGAAGATTCTTAATACATTTTGATGTATGAAAGGATAAAGAAAAGGGTAGGAAACTTAAAGAAAAGAGTATGCTAAATCTGACCGCATAGATGGATTTCTATCGCATGGTTTGAAGATCAGATTCTTGAGCTACTTCTTAAGAGTTATGATAGATTGCTAGGAAACCTGAAATATCGTAGTTTTCATTTGAAGTTGCATTGTAAGGAAAAAGGTTTTTCCGCATTTTGAAAAAATAAAGAGAAGTTTTATTTATTTTATATCTCCTTACAATTACAATCATGAAAACTTGATGTTTGTATGTTTCTAGCAATATTGGAAATATGAATTTGATTCTTTCATTTGTGGTAGCGTCTACATTTATCAAATGAGGAATGATTCTCACCACCCAAGTTTCAATTGGACCAAAACTTGGAATCATGCAAGTTGTTTAGTATGATAAATGAGAATTTTCATTCTTGGAAAATTCAGACTAGTTTCTTGTTCACATGTATATGTGACTCAGGTAAAGGACTAAGGGATCAAGTACACATTCTTGTGCACTAGCCAAAGCCCACCAGAAAAGATGAATGAAAGTATTCATCATGATTTACTAAGGTTTAGTAAATATGATTATACTTACAAGCTTAAGTATAAATCTGAGACATTGGAAAAATTCCAAATTTATGGTAGAGTGAATAATAAGAATCAAATTAGGCAGAAGGATAAAAGTTTCTCAAATATGAAAATATGGGAGAGTACTTTAGTATCATGATTTATGATCATCTTAATGATTTTGAGACCTTATCACAATTCATCCTCTAAGTGGTTTCTGATAGCTAAGAAGAGGAGTTATGAATTGTTGAAGTGGTTAAATCAAGAAGAGGATTCATACTTTTTCCAAAAAGAAATCTTAGAGTTATACTCTAAGATTGTGATTTGAGTGGAATATTTTAAAGAAGGTTTAAAACACTTGTAAGAGTAAAAGTTTTCTACTCTTGTACATTTGAAGTTGCTATGTTGTGATGTTTTGGATAAAACAAAGACCAACTAAGGCGAATTGTGTTAAGTGTTTGTCTTGATTAGAATCCACACTATCTCTTGAATATTTGACAAGGAAGTCTTATAGTTCAAGAAGACAGTGGGAGTAAAAAAAAATCTTGAAATGGTTTTAAGAACTAATCAAGAATAAAACCTGTATTTCATCACTAGCACACAACTAGAGGTTTATAACCTATCTTGTTGACATTTATGTGCCTATTGCAGTTAAGTTGGCTATACATTTGTGCTCTACATGTTCTCAATTGTTTGCATAACTACTTGGAAGCACGGGTAGGCCCTTGTACTACCAGGTGGCAAGAAGTTTAGATTGCACAAGTTCAATACATATGAGTTTGGATTTGTCACTAACCTTGTCTTGTGATTATGGTTTTGACAAATTCACGTGGATAAGAACAAATACACCATAAAATCTAAGGGTCATAAGTTGTCTCTCCGATTCATGAAAACGATGGTGAGGAAACACTTCCACCAAGTAGATTTTAAGTAGATAGTAATCTTTACATTCTCAAAGTCGTTTGTAGAGCACACTAAAATGGACTTATGAGAAATAGCAAAGGTCTAACCAATTGAGACTATGATTACGACATCCCTTTTCACAGTTCTTAAATTGTTTAGACACACCAATGAGCTATTTACATTAAGGTGTATGATTTTAATAAAGTCTTATCAAAGCAATCTAGTTTCAGAAATTTGAACTTTGGTAAGAAAGTCAATAAAGTATTGATTTCTAGAAGTACACTAATTTCTGAATACATGTCAAAGCTAGTGGGAACATAAGTGTTATGTTGATAATCATCATTTTAGTGGGAGCATGATAAATATGATAAGTATTTCAAGTTAGTAATGTTAATTATAGAAAACAAAATTTCAACTCGTAAGGTTGCAAGGGTTGAAAAAGTTGTTTTGCTATAATTAAGGGAGAAGAAATTATACTTCATTTCAATTCTAAAAGGCTTAGATTGAGATTTTAATCATTTTAGTCAAGAATATATATATGAATTTCATGTTGGATTGGTTCAACTTAAGAAATTCTATATATGGCATTCTCAAAATTCGGTTATGATTACGGCATCCCTCTTCGTACTCAAATTTTGAAAACATGGCAAACAAAAATTATTGTAGCAAAAGTATGGTCTAGAATCATGTCTTTATGTAAGACATCATGAATCGTGTCCCATTTGCTTTGGGTACAAGATCGATTGCATGTGTTATAATATTTACCCTTTCTAAATTTTCCAAATGCCTTGGGGCATTAAGCGGAAAAAGGTCTAGAATTGGATATGACTAAACTGATTAAGCAATTGTCGAGGACAATCTAAGGTTTTACCAAAGATTGGTTGCTCAAGGACAGTTGGAACTATATTGTTAATATTGGAAGGACCATATTGACATATTCTTGAAAAGAGATAACTCTTGTTCAGAAATAGTAGTCAAAATAGGAATATGGAGTTGTCTCCATATGTGGAAGTTACATGTGTAAGATTAGAAAATTTAATGCAAGAAGGATATTCAAAGCAATGTGCTTTGAGACTTCGTCTCCATGGAATTGATCTCCATTGGAATAACCTGTAATGACTGTTGACAAGTTTTTGTGACTTTGTACATATTCATTACAAGAGGGTCTGTGCATATAAGTTTAAAATCTAAACAAATTTTGGTAAATGTTAGGAATTAGGAATTCTTACATTTTTCGATAAAGATTTGGGAGTGTGAAAGAGAATCGTTGAAAGTACGTTCAATCGATTTATTTCACAAAGTAAGGATCATAGACAAACATAGAGTGCATACTTGATGTATTGCAAAGCTATTGTTTAGAAAACATAGTGTACATGCTTGGAGCATGGGACAACTAGTGTTTTTAAATTCAAGTATAAAGTTGATAAAACCGAAACAATGAATAATGAGTAATCAGTATGGTGATAAATAAAAAGTGTTTTATTTATATTCATAGTTTTGATACCATATTAGATTCATTTATTCTTGTATTTCATTTTGCATGTTTTGATTTCCAGAATAAACTAGGTTATTCTTCCTGAATGACTAAGTTATTCAAACCATCCACAATCAGTCATATGTTGGAAGTAGATATGAATCAAGACTGTCATGGGTTGGCTTGTAGAGGTCCAAGTTGGTGGACAAAGTGGTGCTACAACACTCATGAGTGCTCATAAGTTCTGAGTATTGGATTCAACCCGTGCTTATTTGAATTATTTCATGGATTTTATCACGAGTGATCATGAGATGATAATATCTTATATTCATCAAACATAGAAATATGAGTTGTTACTACGAGTTGATAGTACATTGATTGCACAAAAACGCATTGGTAACTCGATGTTAATAAACGTGCCTTTCTGTACGCCTCAAAAAGTAGTAGAACAAGCCATATAAGTCGAAGTTTATCTATTCCTTTTACCTTTGGGATAAAAGAGATATATGTGGGCCACTCGATGATTTAGTGATGACACATGTGACTACTTGGTCAAGCCAGGACTGATGTGATTTCTTCAATCAGTCAGTCGTCATAAATCGGACATCGGGAAACAGCAAATGGACAGGGAGAATGATTATTAAGCCATGTATCAGTCCATATGATATCTAGAATGGAGGAATATATGATCCCTTATCTAATGGACAAGTCATTGACAAGGTCAGAGTTCAGTTACAAGGTCAGTGTTCGACAACGGCTTTTGAGAGCTACGATTGCTAGTTGGGTTTCGAAGTCATACACAATAATATTTTTAGACTTATCCAAGTGGGAGACTATTGGATTAATGTCTAAGTCCATAACTATATTTGGTATGTACTTGACCCGACCTGGCATGGTACATTTGGGTTGCATGGCATCGTGCACTTGGATAGACTAAATGAGAGAAATAAGACACTTATGGTTACTAATATATTATAAGTTATAATATATTAATAATAAGAATAATAATATTTAATTAGTATTGATCATGAATTAATTTAGAATTAATTATGTGATCAAAAGAAGACTAATTAAATATATTGGTTGATTGTGTAAATCATCGATAACTTGTATAGTGGGCCAAAGCTCCATGGATAATCAAGTTGGGTTAAACCCATAGGATGCTCCATGGAGGTTACATAACCCATGGGTCATGGAAATGAAAGGTCATGACAATTAGGGTTTACATGGTGTAACCCTAATTGTAACACACTATATATGCATCATATTATTCACCAAAATCCGCCACTAGTGTGTGTAAAAGAAGAGCTAGCCAATTTCATGAGGTGTGGATTTCTCTCTATGTTATTCTAAGATCATTTGATGTTGTGTGAGCCATTTTATTTGTCACATTTGAGGAACTAGTCATTCAAGCCCCATGGAGTCAAGCTACACTTCAAGAGGTATGTATTTTATCTATATTATTACCCAGGTATCTATGATTGTATGCTAGATAGGGTAATACCTTGGAATATTAATATTTGCATGTATATTAGAGAAAACATAGATCCAAGGTCTTTGGGGTTTCATATACACCATATGAGTGTTACAATGCTCAAAACCCAACACTTTTCAATGGCATGTTTAAATCTCGATTGTTCACTCTTAAATTTGTGATTGGGATGTCGAGGATCAAAACCATGCAAATTAAATTGGTACCCTTAAATTTATCACCTAATTGATGTGCCGGTTGATCACACATGCTCCACCAATCTATGATAAACATTAAGTTACCATTTGACACTCTTACTAGTCCATGTTAGTGTGTCGGTTAACCACACACGCTCCACTAACGACTTGGTAAGATACAAAGTGTAATTTCATGGGTTAGCACCAAATCCACATTTTCCTAAAGTAAGTAAGATTGGGAATTTATAGAAGATTTAGTTACTTTATCATTATACTTCATGAAAATTATAGTTCTATACTACCTATTCAACTACATACCTTCCGGCAGTCAAGGAAGTGGGGGGTGAGAGCGGACACCCATTAAGCTGCCATTTTATAGGTAACAACCTTATACCCCCCCCCCCCTTATAGACCAACTTCATGAATGAGGCCTACTAACGGTAAGACTGACTTCGTATTATACATACCTACACACACATATACATATATATATATATATATATATATATATATATGTATATGTATAATTATTAACTTATAATACTATAAAGTATAAGGGTTGAATTTTAACTTTTAAAACTCTAGGGTTTGGAATTAAAGATTAATGTGTATGTGACTTTACAAATTCCAAAACTTGAGGGCAAGTTTTGAAACTATTCAAAACTTTTTGTTTCTATAACTTATGAGTTTTAATGGTTTTAAAGAAAAGACTTTTGGAATTCCATAACTTGAGGACAATTTATGAAGTCCATTAATTGACATTTATATCAACTACACTAACAAAAAATTTTCAAATAATTCCTATGATCTACCAAAACTCATAAGCATGAACATTCATATCAACAATTTTCAAGAATCACATAAACATATATAAAGCTTGAAAATTATCATTTAATTTGGATAAGCACAATCATTACCATATCAAAAACAGGTTTAACAATCTAAAAACAGTTTAGGGTAATGATCCTAGTCCAATTCCAACAATAAAACTTGAAATTCTGCACTCAGGGCCTCCGACTCGTCTAGTGCATGAACCAACTCGATGAGTTGGATGAGATTTCACATGGACTCGTCGAGTCCCCCATGGACTCAGCATGTTCACTGAACAGTGAGCGTAAATTCGACATTTTTCAGCAATTTGCATCAAGTATTAATGAAAACAAACCTGGCTTTGATACCATTGATGGGTGTTGAGCATTCTAACACTCCTATGGTGTACATGAAACCCTACAAAACCTTGGATCCATGTTCTCTCTATTTACATGTAAGTTTGTTTTTTCCACGGTTCTCATCCTAACTAGCATATCATGGGGCACTTGTAACATAAAATCTAGTAAAATGACATACCTTTTTTATGGTTGATTGGTTGGAGTTTCGAGAGCCTAGAACCAACAATGTGAGTGCCTCAAGTGGAATCACAAATCACCACACAACTTGGAAAAAGTTTAGAGAATAGTAATGTAGACTAGAAATCAGCCCATCTTCTCTATCACACACACACACACTAATGCCATTTTATGTGCCAAAGATGTCTTTATATAGTATGATAGATTAGGGTTACTTCAATGTAAAACCTAATACCCATGGGTTAAAAGATCCCTGAACTATCCATGCAAACTTAGCTCATCCTAAATGAACATTGGCCCATTCTATATATATAAGAGTCCTTATTTAATTAGTATCTGTTGATCACTAAATTAATTTCAAATTAAATCTTGATCAATACTAATTAAATAATATGATTTCATATTAATATATTATAACTTATAATATATTAATAAATCATACATATACTATTCTCAAAAGACTATCGATACAAATTGTTTCAGTGAAGTGCACCCCAAATGGACCATGCCGGGTCGGGTCAAGTACATACCAAATATAGTTATGGACTTAGAAACCATATCCAATAGTTCTCTCCTTCGAAGACGAAGATGAAGAAAGGTTCAAAGAAGAATGTCGAGAGTTCTTCGAAATCATCACCTCCTAAAGTTGTTAAGAAATCTAAGAAGCACGAACAAAGTGAGCCACCTCCAATTGTTGCTAAGAAACTAGAAGCAACTCAAGTCAAGGCTATAGTTTTACCATCCAATTCTGGTGTTTTCAAGAAATTGAAGAAGAAGACTCATCAATCATCTCCTACTTACACAGTTAAATCTCAAGTTACTCAAAAATGGGTTATTTTTAGAGAAGTTCAAGAACCAGTTTCTCCTGCATCAAAGAAACAAATAGTAGAGGATATGCCCAAACATGTTTTGAAAAAGAAAAAGAAGAAACTTTGAAAGTTGGTTATTAATGATGAATATATAGAAGATGAAGTGATTCCAGATTCACCTGTGCCAAACTCTCCGGTGAGATCGAATGTTAAAGTTTCTTCACCAGAGCAGATTGTTCTTACTTCACCTCCGGTGTCAACTATCAAAACTTCCCACGATCAAGGTACTTCTAATCTTTTTTTTTCTTCTACCTTAGATACTTCCACTATTGATACTTCTACTTCATTGCATCCATTTTTTTCTACTCCAATTGTTACCCACTCACCCACATTCAAGCATATTCTCAATCCACCCATTACATCATTATTTTCCTCCCAATCCACCGATCCACTTATTACTCATGAAGAAGAACAAGTTCCGAATGATGATGAAGAGAATGAGTTTGATCGAAAATATGTTAATATTCCATTTGATCTGGAGGAGGAAAATATTCCAGATAATATGCTTCTTATACGGAAACAATTCAAAATCCTCAATCGAAAGCTTAATTAACTTTTACAAATCCAACTTGATAGAGGAGGTAAATATTCAGTATCTAATTTGGAGGTTGATATGTTGTTAAAACGTCAAGAAAATCGTCTTCATGATGCCATTAAAGATGTTGATTGAAACAATGAGAAATGGTGAAGCCACAGTTATCGACTTTTGCTTATGACCTAAAGGAGTTGAAGGTTGTGGCGAAGGAGAGACATATCGTGTTTATTCAAGATGTCAATAAAGTTCGTGAAGATGTCAATTTAAAAATTCAAGAAATCAAGTAGGATATGAGCAAAGAGATTGCAATTGAACAACAAGATTATGCTTATCTTAATCAGAAAGTTGAACTCATAGCTGGTGCTTTTACAAAGTTTGTTAAATTGTATGAAGCACTTGGTCCGAAGGTCGAGCATATGTCTGTGGGTGAAGTTAACAGTTTTTCGAATTTCATTAAATCGTTAGTTGAATCGAAAGGTTTGGTGCTCAAATCGAGTTTGGGGTCTTCTTCGTTGATCACTCCAGAGCTCCTTACACATATGTTTTATTTCCTCGAATCCAATTTTAAAAAGGTGTTAGCTCCTTTGTCAAAATTTCTTACTATTTTGCCAACGGATGTCTCACTTGTTTCAATAAGGGTGCAAGGGGGAGAGAGGATTAGTGTTGGCAAGGGTTCGTTGTTTGGAGCTGGTGGTAGTTCATCGAAGACAAATGATAATGATGCGAAAGTAGTGGGAAAAGTTTTGTCAACTCAATTTACCATTTCTTTAATATCTCCTTCAACAATTTCAACATCCACAATAACAAATACAAGGCCTATAACAAAAGGTATTGTTATTGGTGGTTCAGTTTCTTCAGGATCAAGTTCGAAACCACCTCCTACCACTGAAGAGTTACAGAATAAACGGAAGGGTGTTTTAGAAGAACCTATAGTTGAAGAAAGGAAGGTTGCTGCTCAACTTGAAATGGAGAAACAAAGGCAAATACAAAGCATACTTCGACTAAGAGAAAGTGATCCTCCTGGGATGAACAAAGGAGATCCTGCTAAGTATTTTAGATATGAATACATTGAAGCCATGGTTCTGTTTGCTGAGATGCATTCTTTTAGCAAGATTCCTAAAAAGAGTTATGAGATTGAGAGCACGAATATTAATCAGTTAGATTTTCCCATAAATCCGATGATGTTTTATGATGAGCAATTTGAGCTTGCTAATGAGTTCAAGGACAAGGAGGAGTTCAAACTTTTGAAGTATAGATTCCATGTTGTGTTGGGGAGGAAAGAAGAGTCAATTTTGTCTTTGGTGAAAATCGTTCGAGTTGTGAATGTTATCAAGGATGTATTGTTCGAAGCTATGCTCCAAAATTACAGATATGTTGCAGTAAGAGCAAAGAATATGGTGTTTGACTTCTCAGTTATTGATTTCCCATTAATGAACCTATATGATCTTTTAATTTTTGCGAAGCTCTTGAAGTCGATTGATTATTCGAAGATGAAACAAATTAACAAGGAAGATTTCATTATAGGTTTCGAACACTTAGGGTTTTCATTGATGATTATTATAGAGCCCTAACTATAACTGATATTGATTTGCCTGCAACATTGGGAAAGAAAGTGTATGTTCCCAAATCGATGATCAAAAATCACTCTTTTCTTAAAGATTACGAAGATGGGGAGATATGTTTGCAGCCTTTGGGGATTGCGTTTGTGGGAAAGAATAAGAAGGGTACATTGACAAAGTTTTTGTTTCAAGTAAACAAAATTGAAAAATTCACTTCTTCGCATTACACAAAATTGTTGATTTGAATGAACAATTGTGCGAAGAATAGTGATAAGGAGAAAGTTGAAATTCAGAAAATAATCAACTGGTACTCTGAGATATGAAGAATGTTACACCAAGCTGCTCAACTGTTCACAACCTAATTTGGATACTGATTACAAAGAGGGAGATTATAGATGTCGAAGTGTGTTCTAATGTGTCGAAAGCATTTGAGTAGTTCCAAATGTTAGTGATCTATTTACAAAGGCACTTAAGTTTCAAATCTGTATTGTAATAGTCCTTTGTATTTTTTGTATTTTTTGTATTTTTTCTATTTCTCCTATAAATGGGGGTTGATACTTAGAGATAGATAGAACTTTTCACCTTGTATTCTGACTAAACACTCTTTGTATTCGGAAAGCATAATTGAGCTGAAAGAAGATTATATTTACTCTCGGTGTTCATAATTCTTTATAACTCTGATTTCATTTCATTACTCGATTGAATGGCTTCTACATCCCTCATTTTCTTGCAAATAATCAAGTGTTGTGTACAAGACATCCTCGAAAAACCCTACTTCCTGCAATGCCAACGTATCGGATGAAGTTGATGAAGAAGAAAACATTTTGAAATAATTTTTTTGAAAAAAATCTAGAGATAGTTTTGTGTATCCTGGTTATTTTAAATTCAGAAGTAAAGTTTAATTTATAGAAAAAAAAAGTCAATGACTAGTTTTCGAGCGAGCAAAAGGAAAACCATGCGGCAAAACTATGACTCGCATAATGTATACCACACTTTTCTTGATTGGTTCGGTGTGATGTTTACCACATACCACATTTTACCATGGATGCGGTAAGAGGTGCATCGTCCTTGCTTATATATTAAATTTTATGTATGCAAAAGTAGTAGGTGGAATGAACAATAACTTTCAGATTTATTGCATGATAATGAAGATTTATTGCATGATAATGAAGTTTTAGATTTGTAGTTTGATAGTGTAGTTGAGGTGACACCCTTTATATTTTATAGTAAATATTTAGTTTTTATTAAAATCTAATTTTTGAATGCCCAACGTTAAAAATATGAGTAGTTTTTTTAAGAGAACTTAAATTTCAATAGTTTAAAAAGTCAATATATCAGATTTTTTTTTTCTTTTGATGGCAAATCTATTCTATTCTACCGGTACAATTCCTCTAAATCTCCACCTATATCCCTCATGAGACTTGAACATTCGCCCTCAAAGAGGGATGACAACACCAGATACTGCTAAACTACAAGCCGTTTGGTGTCAATATGTCAGATATATAAAAAATTTAAACCATATCGGCGATTAGCCACACCTCTTAAGAAATGTAATAAATGAGATTATTTTATTTGCCAACTTGCTTTAAATAATATGTCAAATATAAGGTATTTTCAAGCTTATCTAATCAATGTGAGGAGCATGTCGTAACTGTATAAAACAAATTTTAAGAATATTAATGTGAGGTGCAAGTCGTAATTGTATAAAACAAACTAGACCAATTCTCAGGTCTTACACGTCATAGCTTTGGAATATATTTTTAAAATATTGAAAAGTATATATGTTTAAAATGCTTATCTTATTGAAGTTAGCTTGGATAATATTTTTAACAATATTATTCATTTTCATCAACCACCTTCCTCGTAATAAAATTAAATAAAATTATCTATTTAATATTATTTTTAACAATTGTTATGATTGATTAATTTAAATTTTTACTTATGCGATTATTTTCTAATTTTAATAATGATGTTCATTTAAAATGCAATTTATTTGTTGCCAACGTTATGTAATTTAGAAATTAATTTTATTATTATTTAAAATTATTGTTCTTTACTTTTAAACCACTTATTATTAATAATAATTTAAAGAAAACTTTTAAAAACACTTAATATTACTATTAAAATGTGAAACATACACTAAATAATAAAATGATAAGATAGATAAATTGCATTTCAAAAGACATTTGCATGGATAATATAACATATCCATAATTTTAATAATTTGATTTTAGTATTTATAACTATTGCTCATTAATTTTAAAATCACTTATTATTATTAATAAATGAAAGAAAACGTTTAAAAGACACTTATTATTATAATTAAATTATTAAACATTTACTAAAATATACGTGATAATATCGCATATCCATGATTTTTAATTAAGTATTGCTTTGAAACAACACAAACATAAAAACATATATACAATATTTAATTAAATATTATCTATATCATTTACCATAATACATGATTGATAACATAAATCTAATCTAATTTATATTAAAGTTTCAACCACAACATACAATGATTATCTTAAAAGAATACTTAAACCAAGAAAAATATAAAATAAGAACTAGTATATAACAATCTTACGAATTAAAAAAGTTTAGCTTAATAACATGGATCGAAAGGTAGTCCAAATGTAGCTTGAAAAGTAGTCCAAATGTAACATCCAGACTCCCAGATATATTATTTATTTATTTATTTTTGAGATCTACTGTGCAACTCAATGAGTTGGTGCCTCAACTCGTCGATTAGAGACTGATTGAGCATGTGGGTCTAATAACCGACTCGACGAGTCATAGAGCCAACTCGTCGAGTTGGCATTGTGAGATTAAACCCTAAATCCTCGTGGTTTGGGCCTATTTAAGAGCACTTATGACCTCCTTTACGCCTCACCAACTACCCAACTTCCATGTATGAAACACCAAACGTGTGTAGTGAGATAAGAGAGTTCTAAGGCTAATCTTTGAGTATTTTAGTGCATCTTTTGAGAAGAAGGAGGTTATCCAACAAGGAACGAGGAGAAACTGTTGGAATCAGTGCTATATTGTCCACAACTTCTGTGAAAGGTAAAAAGCCTACACCTTTCTCATCTTAATGGTTAGATGTCATGATTACAGAAGTTTAGGGTTGTTACCACATTTTTATTGGGACATTGAGAGCATAGAGTCTATCAGCAGGTCTAGACTTCAGATCAGGACCTTGTGAGGTCCATAGAGTCTAAAGGTCCTGGCTTTATTTGGCCATATAAGAGTTATTGAGCTTAAACATGTTTATTAGAGTTATACTAGCAATTTTTGAGCAAAATGTGTTATGCATGAACGTAAAGATCGAAGCGTTACGTGACATTCGAGCCTTGGGAGCCTAGATCTAAAGTGTGGAGTAGTAAACCTGCCTTAAAACGTGAATGATAATTTAGACTGAAGGGACTCGCCGAGTTAACGAGCTAACTCGATGACTCAACTAGGTGTAACATCCGGATTTCCAGGTATCATAATTCAAGTATTTGTTTTGAGATGAGAAGAGGGACTCAGCGAGTTGGTGCCTAAACTCATCGAGTAAGATCGCGATTGATGACTCGGATTAATGGATGGAATCGACGAGTCGGTGAGTCAACTCGACGAGTCTGCACTGTCGACAGAAACCCTAAATCTTTGGGTCTGAGCCCTATTTAAAGGCACTTATGGCCCTCATTTGAGACGACCCACCCACTTGAGAAACCCTATCGAACCAAAGAGGATAGAGAGTGAGGGGAGGAGCTAATTCTTTACTATTTGCGTATTCTTACAAGAAGGAAGGAGGGGATTCAAAGCTAAGCAGATTAAGGAGCTCAAATATGCTATCACTTCATTAAAGGTTCCTGTGTGAGGTATGAATCCACGCCTATTTTCGTGTATATAGTAGATCCCATGAATCTAGGGTTTCGTTACCCCTTCTTTAGTTGGGATTTTGAGCATATGGAGTCACAGTGAGGAATAGACTTTGCATCTGGACCTTAAGAGGTCCAGAGAGTCCCAACCATCTAGTTTAATACAGTCCAATGAGAGTTTTGAGTCTAGGTTACCATTTTATGAGTTATTTCATCAAATAGAGCCATATGTGCGATGCACGAATGTAAAGATGGGACATTTACATGACTTTTGGGTATTAGAAGGTCGGATCTATAAGTTAGAGAGACAGATCTGACCTCAGAAGGTCATTTGAGCATTTTCATGGAGGAAACTCGCCGAGTCCATGATGGGAGTCGACGAGTCGGATCGTGTTGCTCCGCGATTCGTGATCAATGGTAACCCGTCGAGTAAAGGGTTAACTCAACAAGTTGAGTGAGGGTTTAGGAGGATTCAGAGAACACGCATGGAATCGCCGAGTCACTCGAGTGCACTTGACGATTCTGATCCAGGCGAGACCTTTGACTGGAGTTGACTTTCATTGACTTTTAGGGTTTGGTCAACAATTGGACATCCGTACCATTGGAGAGGTAAAATGGTCTTTTCCCTTTCTGAGATACTACATGAAAGGATTAGACTAGCCTTTGAGAATCGTTGTTAATTATAGGTGAATTATTTTATGTGGTTAGGCGGAGGCTAGACTAGTACTTTGAGTTCGAGACTTTCCGAGATTACCTGAGGTGAGTCTTCACATTATACATTACCTAGAGTGGTATCCATGTGCAGGCTGGAGGGTCTTTTGTGTATTTGTTTGTTTGAGATTTATGTGAATTGTGTTATATGTATGCTATGTATTATGTAGACCGGACCGGAGGGTCCAATGATGTAGAACGGACTGGAGGGTCCAATGATTTAGACCAGACCGGAGGGTCCAACGAGCTAGATCGGACCGGAGGATCCAACGAGCTACAGGACTGGAGGGTCCCGCTGAGAAACATTAAACGGAGGGTCATCCGAGTTATAGCCTCGAGTGGCTTATGTGTTGTATGTGGTATTCTGGGGAACTCACTAAGCATTTATCCTTACTGTTTTATGTGTAATGTGTTTCAGGTACTAGCGAGGATCGCGGGAAGGCGTCGGTATGATTTGTACACATGGGCATGAGATTATGTTTTCGAGATTCTGGGATATGTTTATTTCTGATGACATTTGATAACATAAGATTTGAGAATATTATATGAGTTTTATTGTGTTGAAAAATGGAAAATTGTTTTGAAAAATTACGTTGTTACAAGTTGGTAGCAGAGCCTTGGTTTGTGGGATTCGAATGCATCTTCGGGAATATCTGAACTGAAACTGAGGATTTTAGAAGATTTTCATAAAATAAACAATTTTTATAAAAAGAGTAAAAGATTTTTAGACAAGCAGAGCAGAGCATTGTGTACGATCAGCCAGCACCCGAATGGTGATTTCCCAAAATACCCTTACATTATGTATTATGAGATATTATATGATATGCTATGCATGCTAGAGTAGGCTAGGTACTCATATCTAGGACTACGGTGGGCTGATTTGTGATGCCTTAACCTAGAACATTACTGCTGCTATGAGATACTTCGAGAGTGAGTAGGTAGTTGCGAGGAACTTATGTGTGGTCTACTGGAGGGTAGCATGTGTTTAGCGAGATATAGAGTACTTGTGATATGGGATCCTAGGAGGAGGACTTGGGATGAATACCGATGCGTTGTGGAAGCTAGTATAGGGCCCATACTACTGGAAGCATCGGATCGGTGAACAGTCCAAGTAAGAATCCTTATGGTACCAAGGAACAAGTAGGTTTGAGTATTGAATGCGAGTACACAAAAGTGAGTCTCTCATATCTTTTGTGTTGTGTTTTAGAGACATGATTGGGACACACCACACACAAGGGGGAAGCGGCGTTACTGACGAGGAGATTCGTCGGATGATTCATGACGAGGTGGCCGCGACGATCTAGGAGGCAATTCCAGAGATGTTTGGGTCTGTCAAGACCATGCTGATTGAAACTTTTGACGAGAGGTACGTTGCTTTTACTGAGGTGGCTGCTGCTGTAGCCTCACCAACTGTTGCTGCCGTGAGGCCACAAGGGGGTGACTCATTATTGTACCGAGAGTTCAGCAACATGAAGACACCAGAGTTTGATGGAACTCGGGATCCGATTGCTGCAATGAGGTGGATCTCAGACATTGAGGGATGCTTCTACACTTGTTCTTGTCCGGAGCATCTGAGAGTACGGTTCGCTTTGAACCTGCTTCGCTTGGGAGCGAAGGGTTGGTGTAAATTTGAGATGGCTGATTTCACTTCTGCAGAGATTACAGCGGTGACCTGGGAGAGGTTTGCCACCATGTTTCGAGATGAATATGTTCCCCCGATGGAGAGGGAATGGTTGGCGCAGGAGTTCTTGTCGCTCAAGCAGGGGACGGAGTCCGTGACTGTGATTACACAGATGTTTCATGAGAGGGTGTTGTTTTACCATAAGCACGTGTCTGCTGAGCAGGCACGCATGAGTCGATATCTAAGCATACTGAGGAGAGACATTCATGAATTCATGGTGAACAAGACATACCAGACATTTTCCGAGCTCTAGGAAAATGCTCGAAAGAGGGAGATTGAGCTAGAGACTCAGGCCAGGGAGGAGGCCGAGTATCAGAGGAGGAACATGTGACCGCTGCAGCCGCAACTGGCAGTTAATCGGGCAAAACCCGCTGATTCGAGATGTGGGGGTCAGAAGGGCCATACTTGTGGGTAGTGCGGAAAGAGCCATAAGGGAGTATGTAGAGCAGGGGTGTGCTACAAGTGTCGCAAGGAGGGGAATTTCACGAGGTATTGTTCTTATATTTTGATATGCATAGGTACTTTTCTTGTGAGTTCCGTACCTTCTTTAGTGTTATTTGACTCACGTGTGAGTCGATCTTTCATGTCATTAGCATTTAGCTAGCATATCAATATACGACGGAAGGCGTTGAGTCACCCACTGCGAGTTTCAATAGCCGACGAGCGAGTGGTGTATGCTACGGATGTGATTTTAGGATGTGTACTCGATATTTTCGGTGTTGAGTTCCTGATAGATTTGGTACCAATTGCAACGGGGTGATGTCTGTTTCATCGTGTACATGGACTTGTTGAGCCGATTTGGAGCATTCTCTACTGCGAGCGTCAGTTGGTGACCATACGAAACCCTAGTGGGGGAGTGCTTACGGTGTATGGAGAGGGTACCCGGTCTAGGTTAGCATTTGGCTCGGCTTCCAGAGCAAGACACAGTCTACGGAAGGGATGCAGAGGGTTGTAGCATATGTGATGGATACACGAGTTTCCACTGGGAGGCCGAGTTTTGTCGACGAGGTTTTGATAGTGCGCGAGTTCCCGGATGTGTTCCTCGAGGAGTTTCCGTGTGTGCCTCCGGAGAGGCAAGTGGTGTTTCGTATTGACTTGGTTTTGGGAGCAGCACCTATTGCAAAGGCTCCCTATCACCTTGTGCCACCAGAGATGAAGGAGTTATCCTCGCAGCTTTAGGAGCTGCTGGGGAAGGGATTCTTTCGATCGAGTAGCTCGCCATGGGGAGCGTCGATACTTTTTATCAAGAAAAGGATGATTCACACCAGATGTGCATTGATTACCAGGAGTTGAACAAGTTGACGGTCAAGAACTATTATCTACTACCAAGGATCGATGATCTGTTCGATCAGTTGCAGGCGGCGTCATGGTTCTCCAAGATAGACTTGAGATCTGGATATCATCAGATAAGGGTGCGTGATGAGGATATCCAGAAGATGGCGTTTAGGACTCGTTATGAGCATCACGAGTTCATGGTGATGCCTTTTGGGCTCACCAATGCACCAGCAGCATTCATTGATCTCATGAACCGAGTATACATGCCAATGTTGGATCGATCGGTGATCGTGTTCATTAATAACATTCTAGTGTATTCAAGGTCCAGAGAGCAGCATGAGGAGCATCTGAGAGAGATCCTAAGAGTATTGAGATCGGAGAGGCTTTATGCCAAATTCTCCAAGTGCAATTTCTGGTTACGAGAGGTCCAGTTCTTGGGGAACCTCGTTAATCAGAATGGTATATTGGTCGATCCGGCCAAGATTGAGGCTGTTATGCATTGGGAGGTGCCGAGATCCCCCACCGAGATCAGGAGTTTTCTGGGGTTGGCCGACTGCTATCGGAGATTTATCAATGATTTCTCCAAGATTATCGTTCCCCTCACCAGACTTACCCGGAAGGGCGTTGCTTTTACCTAGGGTCTTGAGCAACAAACCTCATTTGAGACTCTTCGCCAGAGATTATGTGAAGCTCCGATGTTAGCCCTTCTGGAGGGGATGGAGAATTTGTGGTGTATTGTGATGCGTCGATATCGGGGTTGGATGCGGTGCTTATGCAGAGAGGGCACGTGATAGCATACGCATCGAGGCAGTTAAAGCCTCATGAGATGAGGTATCCCACCCATGATTTGGAGTTGGGGGTAGTGGTGTTCGCCCTCACGATATGGTGCCATTATTTGTACGGGATTTGGTGTACCGTATACACGGACAACAAGAGTTTGAAGTATCTGATGGATCAACCCAACCTGAATATGCGCTAGAGAAGATAGTTGGATGTGGTAAAGGATTACGACTGTGAAATCCTGTACCACCCAGGCAAGGCTAATGTGGTAGCTGGTGCTCTGAGTCGTAGGGCGGAGAGTGCCCCGATTCGAGATATATGTATGAGGATGACGGTGATGACTCCAGTGTTGGATACCATTCGAGAGGCCTAGGCAGAGTGCCCCGATTCGAGATATAGCTCACTTCTTTACTATCAGTGAGAGCTCTTTAGCAGAGAAGTTTGCAGAGATATATGTGAGAGGTGGTATCTCGGCATGGAGTGTCAATCTCGATCGTGTCAGACCGAGATGTTCATTATAGTTCCAGGTTCTGGAAGAACTTTGATGAGGGGTTAGGCACGAGATTGCACTTCAGCACTGCTTACCACCCACAAACAGACGGACAGAGTGAGCGGATGATTCAGACGCTCGAGGACATGCTTCGAGCATGTGTTATGGACTTCGGGGGAAGTTGGGACACATACCTACCTTTGGCTGAGTTTTCCTGCAACACCAACCACCATTTGAGTATTGGTATGCCTTCCTTTGAGTTTTTGTATAGGGGAAGGTTTTGGACTCCCATTTGTTGGGGAGAGGTAGGACAACGGGTGATGGGTAGCACTGAGATAGTGCTTAAGACGACTGAGTAGATACAACAGGTCCAACAGAGGTTACTAAGAAACCAGAGCTGCCAGAAGAGTTATGTGGATAGGCGGTGATCCAAGATTGAGTTCCAGGTTGGAGACTTTATACTCCTGAAGGTATCTCCTTGGAAAGGAATGATCTGATTCAGGAAGAGGGGCAAGTTGGGGCCCCGATACATTGGTCCTTTCATGGTAATCGCCAGAGTGAGCAAGGTAGCATACCCTTTAGAGCTACCCAAGGAGTTGGGTTAGATCCATGATACCTTCCACGTATCCCAGTTGAGGAAGTGTATAGTTGATGAGATGGTGGTAGTGCCGCTAGAGGATATTCAAGTGCATGCGAGTCTGAATTAAACTGAGAGATTGATCGCGATATTGGATCGGAAGATCAAGGTTTTGAGGAACAAAGAGGTGCCCCTGGTTCAGGTTCTGTGGCAGCATCAGAGAGGGTCTGAGTTGACTTGGGAACCGAAGACGGAGATGCGGGAGCAGCATCCAAAGTTGTTTGCAGAGGGAGAATTTGAGGGTGAAGTCTAATTCTAGTGGGGGAGAATTGTAACATCCGGATTTCTAGGTATCATAATTTAAGTATTTCTTTGAGATGAGAAGAGGGACTCGACGAGTTGGTGCCTAAACTCATCGAGTAGGATCGTGACTGATAACTCAGATTAATGGATGGACTCGACGAGTCGGTGAGTCGACTCGAAGAGTCTGCGCTATGGATAGAAACCCTAAATCTTTAGGCTTGAGCCATATTTAAAGGCACTTATGGCCTTCATTTGCGGCCACACACCCACTTGAGAAACCGTATCGAACCAGAGAGCATAAAGAGTGAGGGGAGGAGCTAATTCTTCACCATTTGTGCATTCTTACAAGAAGGAAGGATGGAATTCAAAGCTAGGCTAGTTAAGGAGCTCAGATCTGCTATCACTTCATCAAAGGTTGTTGTGTGACGTATGAATGAATGCCTATTTTCATGTATATAGTAGATCCCATGAATTTAGGGTTTCTTTACCTCTTCTAGTTGGGATTTTGAGCATATGGTGTCCCAATGAGGAATAGACTTTGGATTTGGACCTTGAGAGGTCCAGAGAGTCCCAACCATCTAGCTTTATGCAGTCCCATGAGAGTTTTGAGTCTAGGTTACCATTGTATGAGTTCTTTTATCAAATAGAGCCATATGTGTGATACATGAACATAAAGATGGGACCTTTACGTGACTTTTGGGTGTTAGTGTTAGATAAGGTTTCTAAGCCCATAACTATTTCTGGTATGTACTTGACCCGACCCGGCATGGTCCATTTGGGTTGCATGGCACCATGAATTTGGATAGACTAAATGAGAGAAATATCACTTGCGGTTTATTAAAATATTATAAGTTATAATATATTAATTGTATTATTTAATTAGTATTGATCAAGAATCAATTTGTAATTAATTAAGTGATCAAAAGATAACTAATTAAATGTATGGGTTGATTATGTAAATCATCCATAACTTGTATAGTGGGATAAGAGGCTTCATGGATTATCAAGTTGGGTTAAAGCTATAAAATGCTCCATGGGAGTTACAAACCCATGGGTCATGGAAATGAAGAGTCATGACAAATTAGGGTTTACATGGTGTATCCCTAAATGTGTCACACTATATAAGGAACATACTCTCCACCAAAATCGGCTACACACAAAGAGAAGTGAGGGCTAGGCCGATTTTTAGAGTGTTTGTATTCTCTCAAAAGTCATTCCAAAAGCATTTGGTGTTGTGTGAAGCATTTTAGGCATCACACTTGGGCTGCTAGGCTCTCAAGGTTTCAAGGAATCAAAATGAACTACAAGGTATGTATTTCTAGCTATCCTTTTAGGATTAAAGTTCCCCATGTATGCTAGATAGGATTATGGACCATGGAAACCAAAATTTTCATGTATTTAGATAAACATAGATCCAAGGTTTGTTAGGTTTGCATGTACACTTAGGAAGTCTTAGAATGCTCAAAACCCATCAGTGGTATCAGAGCCTAGGCTTGTTTGTGAATACTTGATGCAAAATAGTGTTGAAAAAATGATTTTTTGCTGTCTGCGTAGGGGCCTCGACAAGTCCACGGGGAGTAGTCGATGAGTCCAAGCGAAAATGCAACCAACACGGAGAGTCTGTTCGTGTACTCGATGAGTTGGCCCTGCAAAATGCAGAAATTTGATTTGTGCTGCTGGAAATGGACTAGAAACATTACCCTTAACTATTTTGGTGTTATAAAACTTGTTTTAGATGGTGTAATGGTTGTTCTAATCCATATACAATGGCTAATATCAATTTTTCATGATTATATGTGTTGATGTGTTCTTAAAATTTTGATATGAATGTTCATGTTCTTATGAGTTCTTGATAGATCATAGGAGTTACTTGTTTATATGATTAATTCATGATCTTTATGTGTTTTAATGGAGTCCAAAACTTTTCCTCAAGTTATGCATAACCAAAAGTCTCTTTGTGTTAAAAACCATTAAAAGAACACATAAGTTATAAAATGAAGATTCTTCATTTTAATGACTCATAAGTTATGAATGTGAAAAGTTTTGTAAAGTTACAAAACATGCCCTCAAGTTTTGGAACAACTAAAGTCACTTAATAAACTTTAGTTCCAACCCTTAGATTTTTAAAAGTTAAAAATCAACCCTTACACTTTATAATATTATAAGGTAATAATATATATATATATATATATATATATATATATATATATATATATATATATATATAAGATCAAGTCATCTTACCGCTAGTACGCCTCATTCACGAAGCCGGTCTACAAGGGGTGTATAAGGTTATTACCTATAAAATGTAAACTTAATGGGTGTCTACTCTCACCCACCGCTTCCTTGATCGGTGGAGGGTTGTTAGCCGAACGGGTAGGACAAGGACTTATAAATTCTTATTAAAAGTATGATGAATTTTATAAAGTAACTAAATGTTTTTATTAAATTCCCTATCTTAGTTACTTTAGGAAAAATGTGAATAAGGTGCTAATCCATGAAATTACACTTTACACTTTGTTTAAGTGGTTAGTGGAGCGTGTGTGGTTAACCGGCACACTAACATGGACTTAAAAAGGTAGGTAAAGGGTGACTTAAGGTTTATCATACTATCGGTGGAGCGTGTGTGGTTTACCGGAACATCGATTGAGTGATAAAATTTAAGGGTACCAAGTGATTTGGATGGTTACTTCACAAATCGTTTTGTGATCCTCGGTATCCCAGTCACAAAACTTGGAGGGCACAATCGAGATTGGAACATGCCTTAGAAAAGTTCATTGAATCTCAAAAGAATCTATGAATTTCTAAGAACCAATTAAAAACCTAACATTTTTATTTCGTTTTTCATGGTGGAAATTGGTGAATCGTCATTCACCTACCTTTCAATCATGTTATAGCTTGGATTACGACTTACCTATTCTAAGTTATAATATATTGTGATTGGATCCTAGACTTAATATTACATTTGGGTTTTTTATGAAGCACTCTCTTAAGATCTAAACTAATCTTGTTCTCTTCTTTCAGATGTCTTCAAACAACACTGCTTCTAGCTCTAATCCTAATGGCTCTTTTACCCTTATGAAATTGTGTGGGAAAGTCACTTTTGATGGATCCAACTTCAATGAATGGATTAGAAACATCAGGATGATTACCCACTATGAGGACAAAGAATATATCCTCGAGAAGGAGATTAAGGAGATTGATGACACCACTGCAACTCCCCAGGAGATCGCTGACTTCCGGGCACATGAAAGGGATGCTACCAAAGTAGCATGCATCATGTTGACCACCATGACAGTAGAACTTCAAAAGTCCTATGAGGACTTCTACCCTTTTGAAATGCACCGAGATCTTATGGAAAGATACCATTAAAGTGCACGACAAGAGAGGTATGAAATCATCTACTCCATCATAACAACCATGATGAGGGACGGGGAATCCATCACGAGCCACATGCAGAAAAATGCAAAGGTTTGTGGATTGGTTACTGAAGCTTAATGTGAACTTCCCTGAGGAGCTTGCAATAGATATCATTTTTCACTCCTTATCATCGTGCTATGATTAATTACGAATGACATATCACATGAATAAGGAAGAGGTCACACTCAGAAAACTTCTGGGACTCTTCAAGACCGCATAAACAGGTCTTAAAGGTAAGTCGGTTGTTAACACTCCTACTCCAAACTCCACTCCTATCTTGACAATCGGGAAAGGTAGAGGGAAGAAGAGAAAGAGCTCTTTAAAGGGTACGAAGGCTAGGACCCTTGATGGCTCTTCTTCAAGTGGAACCAAGAAAAGTTTCATCACTCCTTCTTCTGACCCAAAAGAGGTTGAATGCTTCTATTGTCATGAAAAGTCTCATTGGAAGCGGAACTGCCCAAGGTACCAGCAAAATGTGAAAGATGGGAAAGTTAAACCCAACCATGCAGGTATTTACACTATCTTATCTAATAACTCAGCCCATTCTAACTCTTGGGTCCTTGATACCGGTTGTAGTATTCATATTTGTTCTGATTTGCAGGGACTAAGAAGTGAGAATGTGGAGCATGGAAGAATAAACTTGATCATGGGGAATAAGAAAGCTTTACCTGTCACCAGGATTGGAGTTTATACTTTATCACTAAGTATTGGGTTTAATTTAGATTTGAATAAATGTTGTTATTCTCCAAAAATGGCGAGAAATATTATTTCCTTTCATGCATTGTATAAACAAGGTTTTACCTTTTCATTTGATAATGAAGTTGGTTCGATTAATGCTTTCCTTAATAATGTTCTTTATTTTAAAGCATTACCTTGTGATGGTGTGTATGAAACTGTATCTGTGGTTGATAAATTAGGAAATAATGTATTGTGTATTGATTATGTTAATGATAGAACTTGGATAAAGCGTCATTATGAGATTGTTGTCTTGGACATATAAGCAAGAAACACATAGGCCAACTCCAAAAGGATGGAGTCTTGGATTCATTTGACCTAAGGTCAGATGATAGTTGCGAATCATGCTTACTTGTAAAAATGATAATGTCGCCCTTCTTAGGTTCTTGTGAGAGGGGTGAAGGTTTGTTGGAACTTGTACACACGGATGTGTATGGATCCTTCAAACATGCCACAAGGGATGCTAATTGTTATTATTTGACTTTTACTAATGATTACAATAGATATGGATATGTCTACTTAATCAAGCATAAGTCAGAGACTTTTGAAAGGTTTAAAGAGTTTAAACAGGAAGTCGAGAATCAATTGGGCAGGAACATTAAGATGCTTCGATCCGATCGAGGTGATGATTATCTTAGTTTAGAGTTCCTTGACTATCTTAGGGAATGTGGGATTGTCTCACAATTGACACCTCCTAGGACACCACGGTTGAATGGTGTGGCTGAGAGGCGTAATCGAACCTTGTTGGATATGGTTCGTTCCATGATGAGTCGAGCTTCACTACCAATCTCATTTTGGGGGTATGCCTTAGAGACTGCCGCCCATATCCTTAATCTGGTCCCTACAAAGAAAGTTGCCAAAAATCCTCATGAGATGTGGACTGGTAAAGTACCCAAACTAGACCACATCAAGATTTGGGGTTGCGAGGCTTTCCTGAGACGCGAGACTCATGATAAGCTCCAACCTCGAAGCGAGAGGTGTATTTTCATTGGCTACCCACAACAATCCTTTCGTTACCTCTTCTACAGACCTAGTGAAAATGTGGTCTTTGTAGCAAGGAAGGCTGTCTTGAGAGAGAGATAGATAGAGAGAGAGAGAGAGAGAGAGAGAGAGAGTTCATAAGCCAAGGAAACAGTGGGTGGCAAGTTGACCTTGAAGAAATTCAAGAATCAAGTGGTGAAGGAACTTCAAACCCTAGCACTCAACTTGAAGAAGAAACTCCTGTTAAGCTAATTGACAAGTATGTACCTCTGAGGCGATCCACGAGAGTCAGGAATACACCTAAGCATTACTATAAATTCCATATTACTGCGGAAGGTGATACACTTATCAGTGATGAGACACTGATAGTTCTGGATGAACCTAACAGTTACGTGGAAGCCATAGAAGGCCCTGGGTCAGCCAAGTAGAAAGAGGCAATGGACAGCGAGATACAGTCCGTGTATGACAATCAAGTTTGGAACTTTGTTGGGAATGTACCAGGTCGTAAGAATGTAGGGTGCAAATGGATCTTCAAGAAGAAGACTGACATGGATGGTAATGTACACACTTATAAGGCACAACTGGTTGCAAAGGGTTTCTCACAAACTCCGGGAGTTGATTATGATGAGACTTTTCCTCTAGTGGCCAATTTTAAGTCTATTAGGGTTCTGTTAGCCATAGCTGCATTTCATGACTATGAAATATGGCAAATGGATGTCAAAACCTCTTTCCTTAATGGAAAGTTGGCTGAGGATGTGTACATGAGTTAGCCAGAGGGTTTTGTCAATACAGAGTACCCTAATAGAGTGTGTAAGCTTGAGAAATCCATTTATGGATTAAAGCAAGCACCTCACAGATTGAATCTTTGCTTTGATGAGAAAGTCAAAGAGTTTGGATTTTCTAGGAGTGAAGACGAATCTTGTGTGTATGTCAAAGCTAGTGGGCGTATAGTTAGCTTTTTGGTATTGTATGTTGATGACATACTACTCATACGAAATGACATCCCAATTCTGCAGGAAGTTAAGTCCTGGCTTGGGAAGTGTTTCTCTATGAAGGACCTAGGAGAAGCTGCCTATATTCTAGGGATAAGGATCTTGAGAGACCAAAGTAAAAGACTAATTGGACTTAGTCAGAGTACCTACTTGGATAAGGTGCTGAAGAGATTTGGCATGCAGGACTCCAAGAAAGGAGAGTTACCCATCCAGAGTAACGCCAGATTGATTAAGACACAAAGCCCTAGTACTGAGGTTGAGATAGCAGAAATGATTCGAATACCTTATGAGTCGGATGTAGGATCGATCATGTATACTATGACGTGTACTCGACCTAATATAGCCTTTGCCTTGAGTATGGTTAGCAGGTATCAGGGGAACCCTGAAAAGGCACACTGGACTACGGTAATGAATATCATCAAGTACCTATGGAGGACTAAGGACTAGGTCCTTACCCTCAGTGGGAGTGATGACTTAAGAGTTGTAGGGTATAGCGATGCTAGCTTGCAGACTGATAGGGATTATTTCTGCTCTCAGTCAGGTTGGGTCTTTACCTTAAACGGAGGAGCAATTTCTTGGAAGAGTTCCAAGCAAGAAATAGTGGCTGATTCAACTTCCAAATCAAAGTATATAGCAGCGAGTGAAGCAGAAAAGGTGGCGATATGGTTAAAGAACTTCGTTGGACACATTGGAGTTGTACCTGCTATTAAGGAGCCAATGCAAATTTTTTGTGATAGTGAACGTGTTATCGCCTTAGCCAAGGAACCAAGGGATCATGGGCGATCCAGACACATCGACAGAAAATACCATTTCATCAGACATCGAATAGAAGAAGGACTCGTCATGGCAAAGAGGGTATCATCGGATGACAATCCAGCAGAGCCCCTCACGAAGGGACTGACTTGGGTTAAGCATCTACTGCATGCTCGGAGCATAGGGCTAAAGGATGATATTAGATTTAGTAGTTAAATAACCTTGAAATTTGTAAACTGTAGTTGACATTAGATGATGAATAAAAGGTGTTTTATTTAGGAGTAAAGTGTTCCTATCTCTTGTCGACCGTTTACTATATTTCTTTTGCATGTTTTGACTTCCAAAATAATTATGCTTGGTATATCATATTATTCGAACCTCCATAGTCGGTCATATGTTGGAAGTAGGTATAAAGCAAGACTGTCATGATTGGTTACAAAGGTCTAAGTTGTTGGACATGGCTACCACAATCATGAGTGCTCATAAGTTATGAGCATTGGACTCAACCCACGCTGTCTGGAATCACTTCATGGAATTTATATCGAGTGATCGTGAGACGGTAATATCATATGAGTCTTCAAACCTAGAGATATGATCTGTTACTTATGAGTTGGTTATGCATTGATTGTATGAAAATGAAATGGTAACTCGATGTTATAAAACGTGCTTTTGTGTATAATTCAATGAGTATTAGAAAAAACATATGAGTCAAAGTTTATTTGTTCTGTCTTGGATTAGAAGCTGAAATCTGGGCCCCTCGATGATTTTGTTTTGACCTATGTACCGGGCCGAGTCAGAACTAAGTTGACGTGTTCAATTAAGTTCTTTGTCAAACAAATAGGAAATTTGGAAACAAACTGTTGGACAATAAGTAAGACGTTGCTCCATGTATTTGTCCGGCTGATATCTAGAACAGAGGATTATATGATCACTTATCTTAAATGGCGTATCATCATCTTCTCAATTCCGAGAGACCTTGAAAGACATACGATTGCTGATTGGTTCCTGAAGTCATACTTGCAGTTATAGTTATTAGACTTATCCAAGTGGGAGACTGTTGGATAAGGTTTCTAAGTCGATAACTATTTTTGGTATGTACTTGACCCGACCCGGCATGGTCCATTTGGGTTGCATGGCACCATGCATTTGGATAGACTAAATGAAAGAAATAACACTTGTGGTTTATTAAAATATTATAAGTTGTAATATATTAATAGTATTATTTAATTAGTATTGATCAAGAATTAATTTGTAATTAATTAAGTGATCAAAAGATAACTAATTAAATGTATGGGTTGATTATGTAAATCATCCATAACTTGTATAGTGGGATAAGAGGCTTCATGGATTATCAAGTTGGGTTAAAGCTATAAAATGCTCCATGGGAGTTACAAACCCATGGGTCATGGAAATGAAGAGTCATGACAAATTAGGGTTTACATGGTGTATCCCTAAATGTGTCACACTATATAAGGAACATACTCTCCACCAAAATCGGCTACACACAAAGAGAAGTGAGGGCTAGGCCGATTTTTAGAGTGTTTGTATTCTCTCAAAAGTCATTCCAAAAGCATTTGGTGTTGTGTGAAGCATTTTAGGCATCACACTTGGGGTGCTAGGCTCTCAAAGTTTCAGGGAATCAAAATCAACTACAAGGTATGTATTTCTAGCTATCCTTTTAGGATTAAAGTTCCCCATGTATGCTAGATAGGATTATGAACCTTGGAAACCAAATTTTGCATGTATTTCGACAAACATAGATCCAAGGTTTGTCAGGGTTGCATGTACACTCAGGAAGTTTTAGAATGCTCAAAACCCATTAGTTAGAAGGTCAGATCTATAAGTTAGAGAAACATATTTGACCTTAGAAGGTCATTTGAGCATTTTCATGGAGGAAACTCGTCAAGTCCATGAAAGGACTCGATGAGTCGGATCGTGTTGCTCCGCGATTCATGATCAATGGTAACCCATCGAGTAAAGGGTTACCTCAATGAGTAGAGTGAGGCCTTAGGAGGATTCAGAGAACACACATGGACTCACCAAGTTACTCGAGTGCACTCGATGATTCTAGTTAAGGCGAGACCATTGACTGGAGTTGACTTTCGTTGAATTTTAGGGTTTGGTCAAGAATTGGACATTCGGACCATTGGAGGGGTAAAATGGTATTTTCCCCTTCTGAGAGCATATAGGAAGGGATTAGACTAGCCTTTGAGAATCATTGTTCATTAGTGGTGAATTATTTTATGTGGTTAGGCGGAGGCTAGACCAGTACTTCGAGTTCGACACTTTCCGAGATTTCCTGAGGTGAGTCTTCTCATTATACATTACCTAGAGTGGTATCTATATGCAAGCCAGAGGGTATTATGTATATGTGTATGTTTGAGATTTATGTGCATTGTGTTATATGTATGCTATGTGTTATATAGACAAGACCGTAGGATCCAACGATTTAAACCGGACCGAAGGGTCAAACGATTTAGACCGGACCAGAGGGTCCAATGATTTAGACCAGACCGTAGGGTCCCACTAGCTAGACCGGACCAGAGGGTCCAATGAGCTACGGGAGTGGATGGTCCTGCTGAGACACATTGACTGGAGGGTTATCCGAGTTATAGCCTTGAGTGGCTTATGTGCTGTATGTGGTATTCTGGGGAACTCACTAAGCATTTATGCTTATCGTGTTATGTGTTATGTGTTTTAGGTACTAGCGAGCATCACGGGAAGGCGCCGACATGATTTATACACACTGACAGGATATTATGTTTTTGAGATTCCGGGATATGTTCATTTGTGATGACACTTGATAACATGAGATTTGAAAATATTATATGAGTTTTATTGTGTTGAAAAATGAAATTTTTATTTGAAAAATTACATTGTTACACTAGGGTTTTCCCCGAAGAGTCTGGACACGGGTAACTTGACGAGTTGACGAGACAACTCGACGAGTTGAGTTGGGTTTTCACAATGATCTTAAAAAACAATGGGGACTCGGTGAGTCACATAGATGCACTCAGTGAGTCAGCTCAACATGAACAATTGACTTGAGTGTTGACTTATATTAACTTTAGGGTTCGGTCAAGGTAGGGAGAAGGGGAACCATAGAAGGGTAAAATAGTCTTTTACCCATTCCAATAGTTTGAGAGAGACAATAACCTATTTTGTTTCAAGTCGTGTTTTAAGTGTTAATTAGAGATTATTATCTTATGTGTTAGGCTCAATATAGTACGAGATTCGTGTACGAGAGTATTACTTGCTGGCTACGAGGTGAGTATTCTCACTATACTTTACCTAGAGTTGTAATATTTGTGTAACCGCAAGTTCTTTTGTGTTGTATATTGAGTATTGTGATATCATGCATTATTTCTTTATGATTTGTGTTGTGTATTATTCTGAGCTACTGAGTTAGGACCGAAGGGTCCACGTGAGCTGTGGGACCATAGGGTCCCACTAACACACATTGATCGGGGGTCTTATTGAGTTATAGCCTTGAGTGGATAATAAGTTGTGTGTGGTATTTTGGGGAACTCACCAAGCTTCATGCTTACCAATTTATGTGTTATGTGTTTCAGGTACCTCTCAGGATCATGGGAAGGCACCGGCTTGATAGTACACACTAGAGAAAGAGAGAGATTATTTTTATGATTCTGGGATGGTGATTTTTACTTGTGGATTTGTTGACATTTGATATATTTGTGATCTTTGAGAAAATATAAATGAGTTTTATTGTGTTTTAAAATGAAAATTTTGTCTGAAAATTTACAGTGTTACATGTTGGTATCTGAGCCTTGGTTTGAGGGATTTGGATGCACCTCCGGGTGTGTTTGGACTCAAATTGAGGATTTGAGAAAAAAATTCAAAAAAATAAAATGTTCTAAAAATGAGGAATATTTTTAAGAGAAAATGAGTTGGAGTAGTGTGTACAATCAACCAGAGCCCGAATGGTGATTTCCAAAAATATCATTACTTGATTGTTTATGAGATATTTATGAGATAATAGTGATGCATGCTAGAGGGTAGGTTAAGTAATTCATATTTAGATCTAGAGTTGTCTGATTTGTGATACCTTAGCCTAGGAGTCGTTGCTATTTGTTATGTGCTTTGAGTATGTGCTTAGTGAGAGTATCTACGAGGATCACTTAGAGAAAGAGTTCGGAGTCGAGAAATAATCTAAGAGAGATACCTAGATGAGAATATGAGAGATCTACTGGGAAAGTAGTGTGTTATTTGTGACAAATAGAGTACTTGTGAATCAAGATCCTAGGAGGAGAACATGGGGTGACTACAGGTTGGTGTGGAAGGTAGTATTGGGCCGGTACTACTGAAAGCACCAGATCTGTAACCAAAAAAAGTAAGAATCTTTAGGATCCTAAGGAGAAAGTAGGGGTGAGTGATCGAGTGTGAGTATACTCGAGCAAGTCTCTAATGATTTTGTGTTGTGTTTCAGAGACATCATGGTGGGTACACGCCACAACATAGGGAGCAGTAGGACTACCGATGATGAGATTCGCAGGATGATTCATGATGAGGTGGTCGCAACCCTATAAGAGGCGATTCCGGAGATGTTTGGGTGTATCAAAATCACCCCGATCGAGATATTTGATGATCCATACGCTGTTGTTACCGAGGCTACTACTGTTGTAGCTGCCGCTGCTGTCGCCGCTGCCAGGCCATAAGGAGGTGACTCGTTGTTGTTTCGGGAGTTCGGGAACATGGAGCCACCAGAGTTTGATGGGACTCAGGATCCGATTGTTGCGATGAGATGAATCTCTGATACCGATGGTTGTTTTTACACATGTTGATAACCTAATCATTTGAGAGTTCGGTTTACATTGAACCAGCTTCGCGCGGGGGCGAAGGACTGGTGGAACCTTGTGACTACCAGTTTTATTCATGTAGATCATGGCTGACATGGGAGAGGTTCACCCAGGTATTCTGAGATGAGTATATTCCCCCCTGTGGAAAGGGAACATTTGTACTAGGAGTTTCTGTCTCTCAAGCAGAAGACAGAGTTGGTGATTGAGATTACATGAATCTTCCATGAGAGGGTATTGTTCTGCCTTGAGCACGTGTTTACTGAGAAGGCACGTGTGAGTCAGTAATCTGAGTATATTAAGGAGGGATATATGGGAGTTCATGGCGAACTCATCATAACGAACATTGCTTGAGCTTCAGACCAATGCCAGACATAGGGAGAATGAGCTAGAGTTACAGACGCAAGAGGAGGAGAAGTCCCAGGGAAGAGACAGGACACCAGCGCAGTCGCAGCCGACGACGAAGCGGGCTAAGCGCTCTAATACAAGGACTGGGGGCCAGAAGAACTGCACTTGTGGTAAGTGGAGCAAGAGTCGTGATGGACTGTGTTGAGCGGGGATTTGCTACAAATGTGGAAAAGAGCGGCATATGGCGAAGGATTGCCCCAAGGGATTTGCAGTCTGTTTTTGCATCCACCAGACCGGCCATTAGAAGGCTGAGTGCCCCTAACTTCTTCAGGGACCAGCACAAGGCTCTGCACCTGCTGCTATACGAGCTAATAAGAGTTGTCCCGCAAAGGTCGAGATACTGAGGGTTCGTGGGAGAGCCTTTTAGCTGACAGTGGAGGAGGTTCGTGCAGCACCTGACGTTATGTCTGATATGTAAAATTTATTGTATTCTTTTTAGATATGTTGTGCTTATATTATGATGTGTGTAGGTACATTTCTTATGAGTTGTGTACCTTCTTTGGTGTTATTTGACTCAGGTGCGAGTCGATCCTTCGTGTCTTTAGCTTTTAGTCGTCACATCAGTATCCGACATGAGGCGTTGAGTCGACCTCTGAGAGTTTCTATAGCCGGAAAGCATGCGGTTTTTTCTACTGATGTGATTCGACGGTGTGTACTAGAGATCTTTGGTGTTGAGTTTCCGATAGACCTGGTGCCGATCACGATGGGTGATGTATGTGTCATAGTGGGCATGGACTAGTTGAGTCGATTTGGAGCTGTGATCGACTGTGAGCGACAATTAGTACTATACGATATCCTAGTGGGGGAGTTCTTACGGTGTATGGCGAGGATACTAGATTTGGATCAGCTTTTTGTTCTACTTCCAAAGCGACAAAAAGTCTACAACGAGGTTGTATGGAGTTTTTGGCATATGTAATGGATATGCGAGTTGCCACAGAGAGGCCGAGTTCTATCGCTGAATTTCTGATAATGTGTGAGTTTCTGGATGTTTTTCCCTAGGAGTTGTCGGGTGTGCCTCCTGAGAGGCAGGTGGAGTTCCGAATTGATTTTGTTACGGGGGCGGTGCCTATTTCCAAGGCACCTTATCGCCTTACGCCACCAGAGATGCAGGAGTTATCCTCACAGTTCCAGTAACTGTTGGGGAAGGGTTTTATCAGACCAAGTAGCTCACCGTGGGGAGCGTTTATCCTTTTTTTTAAGAAAAAGGATGGTACACACCGGATGTGTATTGATTATAGGGAGTTGAACAAGCTAAAGGTCAAGAACCGTTATCCACTACCGAGGATCAATGATTTGTTCAATCAGTTGCATGGGGCATCTTGGTTTTCTAAGATTGATTTGAGTTCTGGATATCATCAGACAAGAGTATAGGAGGAGGATATCCAGAAGACGGCCTTTATGACTCGTTATGGGTAATACGAGTTTGTAATGATGCCTTTCGGGCTCACCAACGCACCGACAATGTTCATGGACCTCATGAACCGGGTGTGTAGGCCTATGTTGGATCGATTGGTGATCATGTTCATCGACGATATCCTGGTGTATTCGAGATCCAGAGAGCAACATGAAGAGAATCTTAGAGAGATTCTTGGAGTTTTGAGGACGGAGAGGGTTTATATCAAATTCTCCAAGTGTGACTTTATGTTACGAGAGGTCCAGTTCCTGGGACACCTCGTTAATCAGAATTGGATATTGGTCGACCCGGCCAAGATCGAGGCAGTTATGAGATGGTAAGTGTCGAGATCCTCGATCGAGAGCAGGAGTTTCCTAGGTTTAGTTGGCAATTATCGGAGATTTATCAGAGATTCTCCAAGATTGCGTTCCTCTCACCAGGTTGACTCAGAAGGGTGTTACTTTTACTTGGGGTCCCAAGCAGCAGGCCTCATTTGAGACTCTTCTCCAGAGATTGTGTGAAGCCCCGGTGTTAGCCCTCCCTGAGGGACTGGAGGACTTTGTATTTTATTTTAACGCGTCTATATCAGGGAAGGGTGCGGTGTTGATGCAGTGGGGGCACGTGATAGCCTATGAATCAAGGCAGTTAAAGCCTCATGAGACGAGGTATCCCACCCATGATGTGGAGATGGGGGTGGTGGTGTTCACCCTCAAGATTTGGTGTCACTGTATGTATGTGTAACAACCCGACATTTGTTCTTCGCCCAAAACCCGTTCTACCCGGAAAGTCGCCGTTATCGGATTCGTTCCGTTTTCTCTTTGGAGTTAATCGTATAAAATTATATGTTTATTTTATTCTAATGAGTGTCTAAATCACTCAGGAACTTATGTTATTAGCCCAAAAACATTTATTTCATGAGTTTTTATAATGTTCCCGTCGGGTGATGGAAACTCAATCGGGTGCGACCGAAAGCCGCGTTTAGCGTCGGTATCGGGTAGAATTCCACCGCGTGCAAATTTTAGGAACTATATAAATGTGTTTCAGCTTTCATTTGAAGCTTTTCCTTCTCTCACTACTCTCTCTCTAACCTCTCTCCAAAAATCCAAAGATTAAGGGTCCAAAACTCAATTTTAAGGCTTCAAATCCTTAAGGTACCTTCCTAGCTTCAATCTATAGCATGTTTAGCTTCCAAATTAGACACTTAATCATGAAATGGGACACAATGTATGAGTTTACGGCCCAGGAAGATGCCTAGGCCGTAAACACCAAAAATGATGGGTTTTGAGCCCTTAAACCCCTCCTTGACTAGTTTGGACTTTAGATATGGCTATGGTACTTCAAGATATGGACTCTAAACATGTAAAACTTGAATTTTGTGATGTTTGAAGGAGTTTACGGCCAAGGATCATTCTTGGGCCGTAAACTCATATAATTAGGGTTTTCATGCCCTTAAACCCTTCCAAATCACTTCTATGGCCTAGATATGAATTATAGGACCTTGATTCTAGCATTTGGACACTTGAAACATGAATTTTGGGGGATTTAGATGAGTTCACGGCCAAGGAGAGTGCTTGGGCCGTAAACTCCCCAAAACTTGGCATAAATCCAATTCTAAGGTGTTAAAAAGCCATCCAACACCACCAAAAGCCTTGGAATAAATCAAGGGACCAACCAAAAATAGTTTGAGGGCCTAAAACACATCATTCATGGGATTTCTAAGGGTTTACGGCCAAGAATTGTTATTGGGACGTAAACTCCAAAATTCTTGGTGTTAGAATGCAAACTAAACACCCCTAAGGCCCTTAGATGAATTTTAGAAGTCCTTTCATGCAAGTTTTAGACCCTGAAACTCCTTGAAGCACCCTATAGAAGAGTTTACGGCCATGAGGGGGGTCTCATGGGCCGTAAACTCCATAAACACCCCAAAAGTCCCTTGCAAACTCATGATAGGCCTTGGATAAATTCTACCAATCACATGTGATTTGTTCTAGCACCATTTAACATCATTTTCTTGGGTAAATAGGGGTTTACGGCCTTGGAGCCATGCTAGGCCGTAAACTCCCATAAAGGGGGTCTATTTGATGTTTTGTAATCATTCCAAGTCCTTAAACCAAGTTTAGAAATTATCCCCTAAGTGTTGGAAGTCCAAATTGCACCATAAACCACCCATCATGAGTTTACGGCCGTAAAATCATGGGGATGGGTGTTTTGGCCGTAAACTCCCTAAAGGGGGGTGTTCCTTTGATGTCCCAACTCATTTCCCAAGTCCCTTGTGTCATTCATGTCCCTAAACGCCACCCGGGTCCTTCCAAACACTTGTATCGGGGTGTTATCGCGACTTGAAGCATTTGTCCCTATCCAACAATCAATATAAGTCCTAATTAGATACAAATGTGTATCTTTACATGATAATTAGGAACCTCGTGTGTTTACAAGTTCCGGATCAACTCTTAGCATCCAAACCGTCTCGTATCTCGTCTGGTGAGTTCATACCCCTACGGCTTTTTTCACTGTTTTCAATGTTTTCAGGGGGGGAATACAAGCAAACTATAACTGTTTTCCAATCACAACATTGATGTGTTTCAAACAATATCTGACAAACCTATAAACTCTTTTACTCCTTATGTATTATGCTGAGCATAAGGAATGACTATTCGATTTCAACTAAATGGATTTTAGTTAAGGAAACAATCAAACTAATCAAATTATTATGGGAATAATATGGGGGTCTTTACTATTCTTTCTATCGTATACTGATGTCTATATCAAGTTATTAGATAAACTATGTCTGATTCAGTTTATCTCCGTATCATTTTAATGTATTGTCAGATAATTTCATGTATGTATCTATACTTTACTGTACTATGTTTCATAATCTTCTGTATATCGATATCTTACAAGAACCCTGTGAATAGTTTAGTACTAGTTTGTGAGATAGTCACTACCCTTTATGGATGATCAGTAAATCCTCCCCGGAAGTGTAACCAGAGTCTCCTGGAGGGAGAGCGCGGGATTTGTGAATAGATCTATTCGGGACTGACAATCCCACACCTTAACTGCTAGCTACAGTTAGGCGGGCACGCCTAGGGTGACAAATTTCTGGATATCGTTCGACGTCTGACAAATGTCAAGGAGGTCACGTTGTCGTATTAGTATGGTTACCCGACTCACAATATGTATTAATACCAGCTTATTCACAGCTTTGGTTCAGAAACTATATCTCGTTCGGGATAGTGATCCCATGGTTTTGCATTTATATTTTATATCTCTTTCGGGATTGTGATCCCATGGTATTGTTTCTAGATCTCTTTCGGGATAGTAATCCCATGTTATTATCAAACTATTTTATATCTATGTCCTATACGGGAGAGTGATCTCATGGTTTATATCTAAATCTCTTTCGGGATAGTGATCCCATGGTATTAACCAAACTATTTTGTATCTAGTTCGGGATAGTGATCCCATGGTTTTATGCTTATAACTTGTACGGGATGTCTTTCCCCATGGTCTTTAACTATATCTTATACGGGATAGTGATCCCATGGTTTTGTATCTAAAACTTATACGGGATAGTGATCCCATGGTTTTCTAAATCTATATCTTATACGGGATAATGATCCCAAGGTTTTGTATCTATAACTTATACGGGATAGTGATCCCATGGTTTTCTAAATCTATATCTTATATGGGATAATGATCCCAAGGTTTTGTATCTATATCTTATACGGGATAGTGATCCCATGGTTTTCCAAATCTGTATCTTATTCGGGATAGTGATCCCATGGCTTCAATCTATATTTACATATATACATCAACTTATCTCGTGTTTAGTCCAGGATGATAGTCCCATGATCTTAAACCTATGCTTTCAGATGTGTCAAACTATCTTATGTCTTTCGGGATAGTGATCCCAAGAATTTCATTATATAGTTTTGGGTGTTAAACTATACTTTGTGTTATAAAACCGATCTTATAATTAGGAAAATATGGGATTTTCTTGGGGTAAAATACAATACATAACCGAATTGGTAACAAATGATAAGTTAACCAATTTCACATAAGAAAATATGGGATTTTCTTGGATAACAACTTTTTCGGAAACTAAAGGAAACCGATACATTTTCATAAACCAAAACCGCTTATGAACTCACCAGCTTTATGCTGATTTTCCAACCGCTTGTATTCTCAGGTCCAAGTTAGACAGGTACCCGGTGATCTCTTTTGATGAAGACGGAGTGCGTGGAAGACTCGTCTCAACTTTTGTTTATATGATGCATATGTATATCTTTTATAACTTTACTTTTGAACAGATGTAAACTTTCATATATATGTAATGTAATGTTTGTTTACTGTGATTACTATGTACATTGGATTTGATACACAACTTGGAGTCAACCCCGGGGACGTTTCCGCCTTTGGTTTTCGGGGTGTGACAGATTGGTATCAGAGCCCTTGTTTATAGTGAACAGAGTATACCAAACCTTACATGGTATAAAATTATAAACACTAAAGGGCCTCAGTGCTCTGAATTAAAACTATCTTCAAAACTACAAGTATTTTCAAAAGTATACAAGTATACCGAACCGCCGAAATCCGTAACTACAAGTAGAACAAAACATAAGTAAATGGGTGTTGTACACTGCGGTTAAACCTGGGCAGTTATGTAGTCGTGTCTAGGGTCAATATAGCCTGGCCAACTATATTCATTCGAGACACGACCAACATGTGCTTGGCAGTGACTGTGGTACGCAGCATGCCTAAAACTTACCTAACACTCCAAACAACGAATCGTCGCTGCAGCGCAACCATGAAATACTATGGGAGTATTTCTCGAGCCAATCCTTCGTAGAAAATCCTCATATACGCGATGTTACTTGATCATTCCACTAGCGATGAAATGTTCTGTTTTGATAACTCCTTCCTGCTTTATCGCTTAGTATGATGCTATACCTGTTTTGATGAGATATCCCTTGTTCAATATCTCTTGATTCAATTCAGAGGACTTATAATCCTATCTTTCCTGATCTTTTTAGATCAAGATGCCTCCGAGAAAGAGACCCAGCTCGAAGAACAACGATAATCCTCCTCCGCCACCATCTTCTCCTCAATTTGATCTCACATCACTTCAAATAGTTCTGACTGCTGCAATGGTGGCAGCTATGTCTCAAATGAATCCCGGTGGCTCCGGAGGTGGTCCCCAACACCAAAATCCAGAAGACAGCCAGGAAAACCGAAGAGGGGGTTCTTACAAAGACTTCATGAACGCGAAGCCCACAACCTTTGATGGCACTGGAGGTGTCATTTCCTTGACTCGATGGTTCGAGAAAATCGAGTCAATCTTCAAAATATGTGCCTGTTCGGAGTCTGACAAAATCAAGTTTGCCGCCTGCACTTTCCTTGATAAAGCCCTGACTTGGTGGAACGGCCGAGTCAAATCCTTAACCTTACCCGTAGCAAATGCCATGGGTTGAGAAGCTATGAAGGAGCTTCTGCTTGCAGAATACTGTCCTCGAGGCGAAATTCAGAAACTGGAACACGAACTCTGGAACCTTAAGATGAAGGGTTCCAATATAACAGCTTATACTTCAAGATTCGATGACCTGGCATTACTCTGTCCGGGAATGGTTACCCCGGAGAGTAAAAAGATCGAGAGATTCATCTGGGGATTGACCCAGCCAACAAAAGGGAATGTCTTGGCTGCGAAGCCAGACACGTACGACAGCGCTAAATGTCTTGCGAAAATCTTGATCGATCACGAAGACAATTCAGATGAGGAAACTACCACTCCCGAGTCAGACACAAGTGGAGGTGAAAGCAAAAAGAAATCTCGGAACAAGCGAAAGGCCCCGAGTACGAAAGGGTCTTCCAAGAAATAGCAAACGGTAGCAGTCCATGCTACTACTGCCCCTATTGTTGTCTCAACTGTTGGATCTACAGCCCAAACTCCCACCAGTGGATACACTGGCAGTCTTCCTTGGTGTGGTAAGTGCAACTACCATCACCGCATTCCTGGTCCATGTCGCGAAAGGAGCTGCGACAACTGTGGCAAGAAGGGCCATCTGTCTCGAACCTGCAGAAAACCAGCCAAATCAACAAACCAATCATCGGGAGCAGGAATCAGCCCAGCCTGCTACAATTGTGGTGAAGCAGGGCACTTCAAAAGGAATTGCCCCAAAGAAACTACCACCACTAATCCCTCTGTCGTCGCAGGTATACTTCTCTTTGATAACTCTTATACCTGCAACTTTTTTTCGATTCCCGTGTTTGGAAGGAAACCTGTTATCTATCTATTCGAATGTTTTCTAAGCTCAATTCCTCGTATGCGATCGAAATGTGCATCATCGAGACGACTAACCAATGAGATGGAGAACACTAACTTCATACCTATAGATTGAATCCTCGGTCCAGAGGACTATTCTATTCCATTCGGTTAAATGGGAAACCTTTCGCGAGAATACTTTGATGCTACATTTAACATGGAATGACGGAGTCTCATTCATGTTGTTATCCTGGTTTCGAGAGGGTCGCCCGTCTATATCTCTTCCTCGACCTAACTCTCATGATCTTCGACATCGAACTTTCGTATTGTTTCATGCTTTAAAACTCAAGAGTTTTCCTGGTACGAATTACCACCTTCCTCGTTTCTGTGATCATCGAGAAACGAGAAGTTAGTAGCTCTTTCTACTAAATGTCTGTCCCGAAGAGTTTCCGGGAATTTCATTCGAACGTCTAAAGTTTAATTCCACGTCGTATGTTTCGAAATCTTCGTAGAGACCCGATTCCACTTGAGAAAGTGATGATCCAAAATATCGAATCCATTCGAGTTTCATTTCAAACTCATGATCTATATCCTATTCTTTGAATTTCGGGACGAAATTCCCTCTAACGGGGGGATAATGTAACAACCCGAAATTTGTTCGTCGCCAAAACCCGTTCTACCCGGAAAGTCGCCGTTATCGGATTCGTTCCGTTTTCTCTTTGGAGTTAATCGTATAAACTTATATGTTTATTTTATTCTAATGAGTGTCTAAATCACTCAGGAACTTATGTTATTAGCCCAAAAACATTTATTTCATGTGTTTTTATAATGTTCCCGTCGGGTGACGGAAACTCAATCGGGTGCGACCAAAAGCCGCGTTTAGCGTCGGTATCGGGTAGAATTCCACCGCGTGCAAATTTTAGGAACTATATAAATGTGTTTCAGCTTTCATTTGAAGCTTTTCCTTCTCTCACTACTCTCTCTCTAACCTCTCTCCAAAAATCCAAAGATTAAGGGTCCAAAACTCAATTTTAAGGCTTCAAATCCTTAAGGTACTTTCCTAGCTTCAATCTATAGCATGTTTAGCTTCCAAATTAGACACTTAATCATGAAATGGGACACAATGTATGAGTTTACGGACCAGGAAGATGCCTAGGCCGTAAACACCAAAAATGATGGGTTTTGAGCCCTTAAACCCCTCCTTGACTAGTTTGGACTTTAGATATGGCTATGGTACTTCAAGATATGGACTCTAAACATGTAAAACTTGAATTTTGTGATGTTTGAAGGAGTTTACGGCCAAGGATCATTCTTGGGCCGTAAACTCATATAATTAGGGTTTTCATGCCCTTAAACCCTTCCAAATCACTTCTATGGCCTAGATATGAATTATAGGACCTTGATTCTAGCATTTGGACACTTGAAACATGAATTTTGGGGGATTTAGATGAGATCATGGCCAAGGAGAGTGCTTGGGCCGTAAACTCCCCAAAACTTGGCATAAATCCAATTCTAAGGTGTTAGAAAGCCATCCAACACCACTAAAAGCCTTGGAATAAATCAAGGGACCAACCAAAAATAGTTTGAGGGCCTAAAACACATCATTCATGGGATTTCTAAGGGTTTACGGCCAAGACTTGTTCTTGGGACGTAAACTCCAAAATTCTTGGTGTTAGAATGCAAACTAAACACCCCTAAGGCCCTTAGATGAATTTTAGAAGTCCTTTCATGCAAGTTTTAGACCCTGAAACTCCTTGAAGCACCCTATAGAAGAGTTTACGGCCATGAGGGGGGTCTCATGGGCCGTAAACTCCATAAACACCCCAAAAGTCCCTTGCAAACTCATGATAGGCCTTGGATAAATTCTACCAATCACATGTGATTTGTTCTAGCACCATTTAACATCATTTTCTTGGGTAAATAGGGGTTTAAGGCCTTGGAGCCATGCTAGGCCGTAAACTCCCATAAAGGGGGTCTATTTGATGTTTTGTAATCATTCCAAGTCCTTAAACCAAGTTTAGAAATTATCCCCTAAGTGTTGGAAGTCCAAATTGCACCATAAACCACCCATCATGAGTTTACGTCCGTAAACTCATGGGGATGGGTGTTTTGGCCATAAAATCCCTAAAGGGGGGTGTTCCTTTGATGTCCTAACTCATTTCCCAAGTCCCTTGTGTCATTCATGTCCCTAAACGCCACCCGGGTCCTTCCAAACACTTGTATCGGGGTGTTATCGCGACTTGAAGCATTTGTCCCTATCCAACAATCAATCTAAGTCCTAATTAGATACAAATGTGTATCTTTACATGATAATTAGGAACCTCGTGAGTTTACAAGTTCCGGATCAACTCTTAGCATCCAAACCGTCTCGTATCTCGTCCGGTGAGTTCATACCCCTACGACTTTTTTCACTGTTTTCAATGTTTTCAGGGGGGGAATACAAGCAAACTATAACTGTTTTCCAATCACAACATTGATGTGTTTCAAACAATATGTGACAAACCTATAAACTCTTTTACTCCTTATGTATTATGCTGAGCATAAGGAATGACTACTCGATTTCAACTAAATGGATTTTAGTTAAGGAAACAATCAAACTAATCAAATTATTATGGGATTAATTTTGGGGTCTTTACTATTCTTTCTATCGTATACTGATGTCTATATCAAATTATTAGATAAACTATGTCTGATTCAGTTTATCTCCGTATCATTTTAATGTATTGTCAGATAATTTCATGTATGTATCTATACTTTACTGTACTATGTTTCATAATCTTCTGTATATCGATATCTTACAAGAACCCTATGAATAGTTTAGTACTAGTTTGTGAGATAGTCACTACCCTTTATGGATGATCAGTAAATCCTCCCCGGAAGTGTAACCAGAGTCTCCTGGAGGGAGAGCGCGGGATTTGTGAATAGATCTATTCGGGACTGACAATCCCACACCTTAACTGCTAGCTACAGTTAGGCGGGCACGCCTAGGGTAACAAATTTCTGGATATCGTTCGACGTCTGACAAACGTCAAGGAGGTCACGTTGTCGTATTAGTATGGTTAACCGACTCACAATATGTATTAATACCAGCTTATTCACAGCTTTGGTTCAGAAACTATATCTCGTTCGGGATAGTGATCCCATGGTTTTGCATTTATATTTTATATCTCTTTCGGGATTGTGATCCCATGGTATTGTTTCTAGATCTCTTTCGGGATAGTAATCCCATGTTATTATCAAACTATTTTATATCTATGTCCTATACGGGAGAGTGATCCCATGGTTTATATCTAAATCTCTTTCGGGATAGTGATCCCATGGTATTAACCAAACTATTTTGTATCTAGTTCGGGATAGTGATCCCATGGTTTTATGCTTATAACTTGTACGGGATGTCTTTCCCCATGGTCTTTAACTATATCTTATATGGGATAGTGATCCCATGGTTTTGTAGCTAAAACTTATACGGGATAGTGATCCCATGGTATTCTAAATCTATATCTTATACGGGATAATGATCCCAAGGTTTTGTATCTATAACTTATACGGGATAGTGATCCCATGGTTTTCTAAATCTATATCTTATACGGGATAATGATCCCAAGGTTTTGTATCTATATCTTATACAGGATAGTGATCCCATGGTTTTCCAAATCTGTATCTTATTCGGGATAGTGATCCCATGGCTTCAATCTATATTTACATATATACATCAACTTATCTCGTGTTTAGTCCGGGATGATAGTCCCATGATCTTAAACCTATGCTTTCAGATGTGTCAAACTATCTTATGTCTTTCGGGATAGTGATCCCAAGATTTTCATTATATAGTTTTGGGTGTTAAACTATACTTTGTGTTATACAACCAATCTTATAATTAGGAAAATATGGGATTTTCCTGGGGTAAAATACAATACATAACCGAATTGGTAACAAATGATAACTTAACCAATTTCACATAAGAAAATATGGGATTTTCTTGGATAACAACTTTTTCGGAAACTAAAGGAAACCGATACATTTTCATAAACCAAAACCGCTTATGAACTCACCAGCTTTATGCTGATTTTCCAACCGCTTGTATTCTCAGGTCCAAGTTAGACAGGTACCCGGTGATCTCTTTTGATGAAGACGGAGTGCGTGGAAGACTCGTCTCAACTTTTGTTTATATGATGCATATGTATATCTTGTATAACTTTACTTTTGAACAAATGTAAACTTTCATATATATGTATGTAATGTTTGTTTACTGTGATTACTATGTACATTGGATTTGATACACAACTTGGAGTCAACCCCGGGGACGTTTCCGCCTTTGGTTTTCGGGGTGTGACAGTATGGTGTCTAGTGTACCATATATACAGAACACAAGATCCTAGAGTACTTCATGGATCAACCCAACCTGAATATGAGTCATAGTAGGTGGTTGGATGTAGTGAAGGACTATGACTGTGGGATCCTATATCATCCAGGTAAGACTAATGTGGTAGCCGACGCCCTGAGCCATAAATCAGCGAGTTCTCCGATCGGAGATGTGTGCCTGAGGATGACAGTGATGACTCTAGTCCTAAACACCATTCGAGAGGCCCAAGTGGAGATCGTGAGATCGGAGAGATGCAAGAGGGAGTGGTTGATTGGGCAGTTCTCTGAGTTTGTGACGGACAGTTGTGAGCTTATGACTTTCCAAGGGCGGATTTGGGTTCCCTATAGAGGTGGAGCTCGCCGTATATTGATGGAGGATCTGCATAAATCGAGATTCTTGATCCACCCAGGGGCCACTAAGATGTATGTGGTATGTGTAGTCGATAGGTGGTTGACCTGTCGTCGGGTTAAATCAGATCACCAAAGATCACATGGACCTTTACAGCCTTTAGAGATTCCCCAATGGAAGTGAGAGCAGATTATGATGGATATTAATACCAAGCTACCGAGGACCGCACGTGGGATTGACGCGATATGGGTGATTGTAGATCGGTCGATGAAGAGTGCTCACTTTCTCGCCATCAGTGAGAGCTCTTCTGTAGAGAAACTAGCCAAGATTTATCTGAGAGAGGTGGTAGTATGGCATGGAGTGCAGACCTCTATAGTGTCATATTGAGATGTGCGTTTTACTTCCAGGTTCTGCAAGAAATTTCATGAGGAGTTGGGTACCCGTTTTTACTTTAGTACCGCATACCACCCGCAGACAGACGGGCATAGTGAGTGTTTGATTAAGATGCTCGAGGACATGCTACGCGCATGTGTTATGGACTTCGGAGGAAGTTGGGAAACCTATTTGACCTTGGTTGAGTTTTCTTACAACAACAACCACCATTCCAGTATTGGCATGCCTCCCTTTGAGCTCTTATATGGGAGGAGGTGTCAGACTCCCATCTGTTGGGGAGAGGTAGGGCAACGAGCGATGGGTGGCACCGAGATAGTGCTAAAGATGACCGAGCAGATTTAGCAGGTCATATGGAGGTTACTGACAGCCCAAAGTCGCTAGAATAGTTATGCAGATCAATGACGATTTGAGTTAGAGTTCTAGGTTGGATATTTTGTCCTTATGAAGGTATCCCCATGGAAATGGGTGAACTGATTTAGGAAATGGGGAAAATTGAGGCCCCGATACATCAGTCCTTTCAGAGTGACCGCCAGAGTGAGCAAGGTAGCATACCGGTTCGAGCTACCTGCAGAGTTGAGTCAGATTCATAACATCTTCCACGTGTCTCAGTTAAGGAAATGTGTAGCCGATGAAACGGCGATAGTACCATTAGAGGACATTGAGGTGGATGTGATCCTGAATTATATTGAGAGGCCGATTGCGATATTGGATCGAAAAGTGAAGGTTCTAAGGAATAAAGAGGCGCCCCTGGTTCAGGTCTAGTGGCAACATCGGAAGGGATCCGAGTGGACGTGGGAGCCAGAGTCCAAGATGTGCGAGCAGTACCCAGAGCTATTTCCAGAGCAATACTTTGAAGGAGAAGTCTAATTCTATTGGGGGAGAATTTTAACATCCGGACTCCTAGGTATATTTTTATTTATTTAATCGTGAGATTTATTGAGCAACTCAAGGAGTTGGTGCCTCAACTCGTCGAGTAGAGACTGATTGACCACGTGGGTCTAATAAGCGACTCAACGAGTCAGAGAGCCAACTTACTGATTTGGAGCTGTGAGATGATCCCCTAAATCCTCGGGGTTCGAGGCCTATTTAAGAGTACTTATGACCTCATTTATGTCTCACCAGCTGCCCAACTTCCCTGTGTGAAACCCTAAACGTGTGTAGTGAGATAAGAGAGTTCTAAGGCTAATCTTTGAGTATTTTAGTGCATCTTTGGAGGAAAAGAAGGAGGTTATCCAGCAAGGAACAAGGAAAAAATGTTGGAATCAGTGCTATATTGTCTAGAGCTTCTGTGGAAAGTAAAAAGCCTACACCTTTCTCATCTTAATGGTTAGATCTCATGATTATAGAAGTTTAGGGTTCTTACCACATTTTTATTGGGACATTGAGTGCATTGAGTCTATCAGGAGGTCTAAACTTCAAATCGCGACCTTCTGAGGTCCATAGATTCCAAAGGTCCTAGCTTTATTCAACCATATAAGAGTTATTGAGCTTAAACATTTTATTAGAGTTTATTGACATTTTTGAGCTAAATGTGTCATGCATGAATGTAAAGATCGAAGCTTTACTTGACATTCGAGCCTTGGGATCCTAGATCTAGAATGTGGAGTGGTAGATTTTCCTTAAAAAGTCTAAATGAAAATTCAGACTGAAGGGAATCACCGAGTCAACGAGCCAACTCGACGAGTCAGCTAGGGTTTTCTTCGATGAGTCTGGACACAGGTAACTCGACGAGTTGACGGGACAACTCGACGAGTTGAGTCGGGTTTTCGCGATGTTCTGAAGAAACAAGGGGGACTTAGCGAGTGACATAGATGTACTCGGTGAGTCAGTTCAACATGAACAGTTGACTCGAGTGTTGACTTCTATTGACTTTAGGGTTTGGTCAAGGTAAGGAGAAGGGGAACCATGGTGGGGTAAAATGTTCTTTTACCCATTCCAAGAGTTTGAGAGAGACAATAACCTAGTTTATTTCGAGTTGTGATTTAAGTATTTATTAGAGATTATTAGCTTATGTGTTAGGCGAAGGCTAGTACGAGATTCATGTACGAGATATTACTTGCTAGCTACGAGGTGAGTCTTCTCACTATACTTTACCTAGAGTGCTAATCTTTGTGTGACCGGAGGGTCTTATGTGTTATATATTGAGTATTGTGATATCCTGCATTATGTCTTTGTGATTTGTGTTGTGTATGATTTTGAGCTACTGAGTTAGGACCGAAGGGTTCACCCGAGTTGTGGGACCATAGGGTCCCACTATTACACATTGACTAGGGGTCTTATTGAGTTATAGCCTTGAGTAGCTAATGAGTTGTGTTTGGTATTTTGGGGAACTCACTAAGTTCATTCATACCATGTTATGTGTTATTTGTTTCAGGTACCTCTGAGGATCACGGGGAGACACCAACTTGATAGTACACACTGGAGAGAGATTATTTTTATGATTCTGGGATTGTGATTTTTATTTGTGGATTTTGTATGTGATCTGTATGTGCGTGTCTACTAAAAAAGATTGACATTTTTATAGTAGACTATCCTTAATTGCTTATTAAATATATTATATAAGTTACAAAACCTTTGAATGATTAATCATTATTAAGAGATTTTTGAGTGGCATTGATTGAAGTAAGTGGTTTTAAATGAAGATGGTTTGACTAAAAATATCTCTATTATAATATATATATATATATATATATATATATATATATATATATATATATATATATATATATATATATATATATATATATATATATATATATATATATAGTGAACATATTGATAACTACATAGGATCAAAAATCAATTGTTTCTTCATGCCGTGCTCTAAATTCACCATGATAAGTGATTAATTACTTTGAAGATGAAAATGTATGGGGGTTTCAAATGCGTGTGGTGTTTGAAAATTTATGTGGGAGTTTCAAATGCATAAGATGATTGGAAAAATACCGTCTTTTTAAGTATAGTATAATTTTAAGAATTAATCAATTTAAACACAATTATATCTGAGTTTTTTAGTATCATCATTAAAGACAACACTCTTCCTTTATAACCTTAAAATTAGGAAAATTGCTATGGTCGATAGGCAAACTGTTACAGACAACATAAAAAAAATATGTTGTTGAAATATTATATGAAAACATTGTTGGTACCATGTAATACATGATGATTGCTGTTTGATGTTCTGCCATCTATTCAACTGAAATGAGATAATGAATTGTAAGGATAGTCAAATTTATGATTGATATACTTAGTCACATAATTTATTTTGTGTGCTAGGCATACCATTGAACTTGGTCAAATTATCTAAAAAATACTAATATAATCGGGTATAGTGGGTTTGGCCGGTGTCCGATGATTTTTCTTGCCATGTTTGATTTTTATGGTTATCTTCTTTGGAATAACATGACTTCCCTGATGCCTATTACAATTCATTTGTTCATAAATCGAAACCCTTCGTCTTTTGTACTTTATTTTTTTCCGAATTCTTGAAATCATTTTCAATTGATTATAGGTTTCTTATTGCAGATTCAAACATTAAGTTCTCCAATTCTTGAAATTGATGGTTTAAGTTCCTTAATTCCTAAAAACCGAGGTTTGAGTCCAAGAGTAGATATTGAGATTAAGTGTCTGGAACCGATATGCGTTCTAGGGTTTTTCAAGAACATTATTTTCAGGAACTCGGCTCCAAGAACTAAAACAAATTCTTTTTTGGTCTAACATGGGTTCACGAAAACCCTAATATGAAGATGAACACATAAACATATCTAATCCCTAGCTTTATATTTCGATTCTAGATCTAGATTAATTTTCAAGAACCAATTTATTGTTGTTCGTCGTAATTTACGGGTTTTCAAGAACTCGAAAACACCTAATCACACACATACCCTTTGTTCTAGATTTGATTTACAAAATTGTTGTGTGTGTGTGTGTTTGTTTTCTATTGAGTTCTTGTTTTGCTTTTGGTAGTTGGTTCCTACAACGAAACCCAAATTTGAGGTGTTTATTCACATCACTGCAAACTAAATGACATTTAGATAAATAAACTTTTAACAATATATTTTGTTTTAGCTATATCATGTTTTTAGTTGTAACATCCCATAATCAAGGTCAAAAACTGTTAACGGTGAAGTTCATAGTAAGCCTTTTGGTAATTTGATTCGTTGAGTTTTAGTGCGTCTAACGTAAAATAGATGACTTATTTCAACTATTATAAGATAATAGATGATATCTTACTTCCAAATATGTAATTTGGCAAATAAATCAAATAGCTTAAACTGCAACCATAGGAATGCGTCTGAAAAACTAAAGGTTTTTATTAAACAATTGTAAGCAATACAAGCACTCTAATTTCGTAGTACCTGTTACCCTGATTTTGAAATTATAAAGAACATCCAAAACGGAGTTCGTATGCAAAAGTTACTGTCGTTTTAACAATCCAAAACCAATATAAAACTAATTTCTTAAAAATTGTTAAAACCGTCTCTATCCGTTGAGGGACTTACATAACTCAAATGGAATTTCCGAAAGCATTTTTAGACTCAATCTATAGCCTAATATTTAATTTCATATTTGAAATATTTTTAGTAAAAATATTTATAAAAGTTAAAAAAAATTAGATGTTTTTAGATTTATTAACTACAAAACATTACACTTATTATTATGATTGATAATGTGTTCCGGAAAAACATTAGAATCCAAGTCGGTTAAACTAAAATTTAAAAATGGAAATAATCTTATAATTTTTAAATTTATATGTAACTACACCCATACGTGTATAAAACATATACTAGTATAAAGCATAATTTATATACTATATTAATTCTCATGGCACTTAGGAATATCGACTTAATGTTAATTCATAATTTAGCCAAATTTCTAAGAATTAGCCACTTTTGGTCCGTTGTATTTTAAATTTATCACTTTGATGCCTAGCATTATATATATATATATATATATATATATATATATATATATATATATATATATATATATATATATATATATATATATATATATCTATCTATATATATATATATATATATATATATATATATATATATATATATATATATATATATATATATATATATATATATATATATATATATATATATCATCGTTACAGAAATCATTAATCGGTGGACTTGCGATTAGGGATTAATCGGCTAGGCAGGGATTCATCGGAAAATTAATCGGGTACCATTAATTATTAAAAAAGTTATTCAAAAAATTATAAATCTAATATTAAACATACAAAAATAAGCGATTAATCGGCGATTAGGGCCGATTAGGTTCGATTAGGGCCGATTAATTCCGACTTTGATCTGTATTGACCAAACACGATTATAATGACTGATTAGCAATAAATCTCATCGGTGGAGGTCGGATTAGCGATTAATCGCCGATTAGAGCAATTTCTACAACACTGCTATATATATATATATATATATATATATATATATATATATATATATATATATATATATATATATATATATATATATATAGTGAGGTTCAATAGAGAACCATAATTAACCATTGAACCAAAGAACTAATCGTGAGCATCGGAAATCTTAACGATCAACGGCCAAGAAAATAGATATACACATTTACATTAGACGCACACAAGCCGGATTATACCAAAAAATCCGTCGTTTACAAAAAAATCCACCACTTTTTTTCGTTTTAATTTTTTTAGGCCATGTTTTTTATCAAAAAAAAAAAAACCGAATATACCGTTGTTCACGATTTTCCATCCTCATTCCATAGAGATCCAAGATATATAAAAAAACGATTTTTTTTCGAAAAAAACTCACTTCATTTTCTTTAACGAAAAAAGTTAAGGTCTATTTTTTACAGAAAAAAATTAATAAATATATCATACTTCATATATTTTGTACTTTTTAAACATAGATTTATATTCATATAAAAAAAATATATTTCAATTCAAATTCACATTGTGAACTTGTTCAGATTCATATTGTAAACCAGTTCAGATTCACATTGTGAAGCTCCTCAGATTCACAGTGTGTATAATAATAAATCAGATTCACATTGTGAATCTGAACTGATCCGATATTTTTCACATTGTGAATGTTAAAATTTGAAATATTTACAGAATCTACACTGATCAAATTTTTTTTTTTTTTTTTTTTTTTTGTGAACATTCTCATATTCACATTGTGAATCTGAACTGTTCGAGGGTTTTTTTTTTTTTTTTTTTTTTTTTTTTTTTTTTTTTTATATCGTGAATGTTAAAAATTGAAATGTTTACAGTTTAATTAAAATGTGAACCTATACTGTTCGATGTTTTTTTTTTTAAAATCGGTGTTGATGTTTATTAATAGAGTACATAAAATTAATATTTTTTGTATAATTAGTTTTGTTTTAATAAAAAAAACTTAAATATTGAGAAAAATAAGAAAATTAAGTGGGTTTTTTTCGAAAAAAAAAGTTCGTTTTTTATATATTATCATGGATCTCTGTGGAAAGAGGACGAAAAATTGTGAACAACGGTATATTTGGATTTTTTTTTCGATAAAAAACTTGGGCTAAAAAAATTTTAAATGAAAAAAGGAAGTGAGTTTTGTTATAATCTGGTACATGTGCGTCCATTATAAAAATTTATAACCCCCCATTTTGCCGTTGATCGTTTTAAATTTCGACGTTTTTAATAGGTTTATTGGTTCGTTAAATAATAATGGTTTTCTATTGAACTTTTTCATATATATATATATATATATATATATATATATATATATATATATATATATATAGAGAGAGAGAGAGAGAGAGAGAGAGAGAGAGAGTTAGGTTCATGTATAAATGTTATATATCATGTGAATGTATGGCCAATTTTAGACTAATCATTCCATAGAGATAATTTAGTAATTTATTATTAATTAATTTATTATCTAAATTTAGAAAATCCATAATAAAGGAAATTAAACCAATAATTATCGAAATCATACAATCTATTTATAATCAATTTGTTTACCTTAACAAAAGTCATACACCACAAACAGTTTAAGATTATCGTCATTGCCTTCTTGTCGCCGAGAATCACCATGTTCAACCTTCTGTCAGCCGCATGCATCACATTCAATCCACCTTATTGCTTATAGTCGTCCAAAGGCTAATGTTGTCTTGGTTGATAATTATAAGGTTCATTAGGTTTGTGTTTTTTCCCCTCAATCATCTCTTCTCACCTCCCAGTTATGATCAATATCATAATTTTTACTTTGACTTTCTTCACAAAATTATTCCTACATAAACGAAATGTAGTCTCCTAGCTTATAATTTATAAGTTTATACATGTTTGTGTATGGTAGTTAGGAATGCATCCTATGTGCTTGATAAAATGTTTGAGTGAAATCTTGAAACAAAAAATGCTCTCTAGTGGAAGTGATCACCATCAAAACCATTATTCTTTGTATGATTTTTTATCTCTTCATTGTCTAATCTTTTATATAAGTTCTCAAGTAGTGATTGGTTATTAGTGATCGATTATAACCAACTTATATATTATGAACTTCAACATATGAATTTTTTTGTTTTTACATAACTTCTAACCAGTAGACACAAAATCATATAACTGTTGCTTAATCTCCAGTCATGTTTTTGTGTTGTATGCTCATTGATTACACTAGGTCCGACCCTAGGAGTAATGCTGCTAATTCGATCTTTATACCTGAGTTGCAGGTTGTTTTCGTTGTCAATGATGAAGTGAGATTTTTGTAATATTTAAGAACGAAAGAATAAAACAAATGATTGATAAAGGAATTTTTAAGAATGAAAGGCTAAAAAAAATAGATGAGTGATTGTACGAGAATGTTGCAGGTACTGTCGGTTGGTCGACGATGATTAATCTTTTATAAAGCACATCAGAAACAAGGCTTTTGCATATATTCTTTCAGAATGGATATTCTTTCAGAATGGATATTCTTTCATAATTCAGAGTCTTCCAGAACTTATCTTCAAGAGTATCTCATATTCTTTTCAAGCATGTCTTCAAGAATATCATTTATTTTCAATTCTTACAAAATGTTCATGTATTAGATTTTGAGAATGAATGCAATTCAGTTTTATTAATGCATTTTCTTTTAAGAATGTATATTCTTTTTATGTGTTCTTCAATAATAGCTCATTATTTTCTAAGAATGTTTTATGTTATATGTCGTACATACCATATTCGTAAAAAATGATTTATGGTATATGTTGTATATACCATATTCTCAAAGAATAAAATATAATGGGTGACGATAATTAATAAATCAATTTAAAGGATGAGCATATTCTTAAAGACTTTCTAAAATGCATAATTTCTTGTACATAACTCTTAAAGAATGTATAAAGAATAAAATAATTATTTGAATGAATAAATATCAAGACGTTGAAAATGTTAAGTAATCATATTAAATGAGTAAGTTAGATAATTTAAACATAACAACTAATTTTATTTTTGTAAATCTAATTTAAGTTTTATCCCTTAATCTATTCTTAATGGTTGTTCTAAAATAGAATATAATTAATTTTATTACAATTAATTACCATCATGACATCTATATCTCAACCATTCATGCTTTAAATCTAATGAATCAAAAATGATCATACAGTCACACTATATTGGTGATTCATATTTAATCATATATATATATATATATATATATATATATATATATATATATATATATATATATATATATATATATATATATATATATATATATATATATATATATATATATATCAGCAGCAAAGGTTTTGAGAGTTTGCCACTTGTTCCCTTGCATTTACCAAATGTGACTCCTCAAGATTTTTATGAGTTTTTGATGATTCACAAGTTAGCCACAAAAGTTTTACGAATTTGCCAGTTTTGGTCCGTTGTATTATATATATATATATATATATATATATATATATATATATATATATATATATATAATTTAACCATATAAGTTTCAACATTTGCCACTTTCGTCCCTTGTATTTTTTGTTTTTCACTTTCGGTCCCTAACATTTTATATATATTAAAGATTTGCCGCAAAGGTTTCGAGTGTTTGCCACTTCGTCCCCTGCATTTGCCAAATATGACCCCTTAAGTTTTTGCCATATTACTTTGTGGAGGCGGCGCTTTTGGTCCCCCCACCTTTGATATTCTCAGTAAAACAACCCAAAGAACATCGAATTATATTAACAGCCATGGTCATTAGGAACATTGCATTTTGTATGTTTCAAGATTTTATAGTAGTGAATGAATCGAGTATGAATGTATGCAGATTAATCAAAGTAGTATGAACACAAAGAGTAAATAAGATTGGGTTTATAGTTTGATTATACTTTCGAATGCATAGAGAATCCTTAGACAGAATGACTTGGAAAAGTTCTATCTATCCCTGAGTACAACTCCTATTTGTAGGAGAATCAGATTGTATACAAAAAAATACTAAGGGCTAAAAATCATGACTTCGAAACTATTACGCCTTAGTAAATATATAAAATGACTTTTGAAACTGAATCATATAATTTCGACATATTACAATATATTTGACACTAACAATCTCCCCCTTTGTAATTAGTGTTGAATTCAGTTTGTGAGAATTTTTGAGCAGCCATGTGCATTGATCTTCAAATCATTGTATACCAGCTCATAACGTTCTTCAACTCAGCCTTATCTCCTTCGTTGTTTTTCTTGCAATTATTCATATGAACAATAAATTTCGTATATTGAGAAGTTGTATACCGTTCCACTTCTGAAGCTTGAAATAAGAACCTCTTAGCTTTTCATTTCTTGTCTTTTCCCGAAAAAACTAATCCTACTAGCTTTAAACAAATTTCCCCATAAACAAACTTATTAAGTTCTGCTTGAGTGTTTACAACTTCTTTAGCAACTTTTATTTCCTTTCCCAGTGTCGTACACAGATCAATATCAGTTAAGGCTAGACAATCAAAGTAATTATCTATAAAGATTTTGATATGACCTAGACCAAGTCTCAAAATCTCTTTACCTGTCTGTTAAAGTTTCGAAGCGTCCATATCCTTGAGAATTAATGCAACTTGAATATGATTATTCAAGTCCTCAATGGAAAATCAACAATTGAAAAATCACAAACCACATTGTTTTCTCTTACAAAATGAAATCGAAAATTTTGAATCATGTTTTAAACAACACATCCTTAGTCACACTTATCACATGCACAATCTTGATAATGGACCAAACCTCTTCCTGATCCTTTCCCAACACAGCATGAAACCTCAGCTTCATATGTAGAAAGTCATCTTCATTATTGAATTTCTTAACAATTTTGTACTGTGCTGTAATGAACATCATTTCATCAATTGGGAAATCCAGTTGATTCAAATCTATGTTCTCTATTACATAGCTCCTTCTTGGCTTCTTCTCGAATGCGTACATTTCATTATATGACACTCTCGCTTCAATATTTTCATAGCTATGTAGTTTCTTTAGATCAACTTTATCCATTGAAGGATGATCATTTTCATGAAGTCTCTGGATGCTTTGAATTTGGCGTTTCCTCTCTATTTTAGCCTTTATCTCAACTTTTCTTTCTTCCTTTGACTTTTCAATAACTATCTCCTTTCCTTTTCCCTTGTCTGCTTCTGATGACTTAGGATTTGTAGAACTAGAACTCCCACCCCTAATTGTTGAACCAATAATAATCCCTTTTTGAATGGGTCTTTTTGTGGTTTTGGTAGCTATTGTTGTATCAACTTTTGAAATAATTGGAGTTTGAATTTGAGTTGAAATCACCTTCCCCATATTTTTCACTTTTCCCCTTCTCCTTTATTCACTTTTTTACTTTCTCCTTTGCTATCCTTCACATCTTTACCAACCTTCTCATTTTCTCCCCCTTACACCCCTGGTATAACAGGTGGGGCATTTGTTGGTAAAATATTGACAAATTTGGACATATGAGCCAACTCCTTCTTTATTGCCATTTTGAGAGAATGAAGCTTCTGAGTAAAGTACTCAGGAGTTAATGTTGATATGGAAATAGACTAGGTCACAACCTCTTTTAATTCAGCAAGTAAAGTATCCAACTTTTCTAAATGAACAACATCATCACTTTCCATAGTGTCAACCTTCGGAATCCAAGATTGATAAGATCCACAAACTTTGTTACCGCTGCTGCTATAATATCCAATTTGGAAAGAATTAAGGAATACTTGGTACTCAAATCCTGTAGCTCTTTGGAAACATCAACCTTCATTTCCTCCAATTTTTTATTCACATCCTCCCTCACAGTTTTAACATCTTTATCAAAAAGAAGATGTCGTTCTTTTGCCACCATCCTGAGCTCTTTAATTTCACCATTGAATGAATCAGTTTGAGCCTTGACTCTGAGCTTATTGATATTTCAATTGTCATACCCCCAAACCAACGATGGCGGAAACGTCCGGGGGTGGCGGACTTCATGTATAGTATCACAACAACGAGTATAATAGTGCTCAAAGTAAATACAACCAATCATAAATATAATCAGAAAAGAATTACATGGTATTACATATTTCAATGATTGATTACAACATGATATAAAAATAGTTGTTCAACGTCATAGCGTTCCATCCTCAAAAGCTTGTGGTTACTTGGTTTCGTTGATTTCCTGAGAATACAAGTAATTTTGAAAAAGTGTCAACAATTAAGTTGGTGAGTTCATAAGCTTTTTAGAATAAGAGTTTAGAAACCGTTCTTTGTAATGTGTGGTGTGTTACTAAGAAAAATCCAATATTTTCCTTATAAAAGTTATGTCAACAATTAAATTTCCGTAAAACTCTTTCTGATTTGAGAAAAATCCCGTAATGAATGGTGTGTAGTCTTAAATACCAGGGCTAAAAGTATACAATAATATCTATAATTATTTATATAAAAAGTGATTTTAAATCGACATAAAACCCCTTTCGATTTATGAAAATCCCCGTAAACTTTATGTGTTGTTAACTCTCTATGTGAGCCGCTATAACCATACTATGACTGCATAAACCTGCCACGACATTTCTCAGGCGTAGAAAACTGTTATGACATTTGTCACCTGTAGACCTGCAGGTCCTACTGTAGCCAGCAGTAAGGTGTGGGGTATCAAACCCAATATAGATCTATACACAACTATCACGTTCTCCCTACAAGAGACTCTGGTTATAACTACCAGGAATTTTAACCCATACTCTAGGAGTACTAAGAAGAATATCTCACAATTTAAGTTAACAAGTTTACGTGTAGTGTGCATGAGTGTAAAACCTTTTTCTGTATGAATAAAACCTTATGAAATGTGTTTGTTGTGTTAATGAAAACATAAACCATACCTATTATAGTTTATCAAAACGTTTAAATGTAATAGTTATAACCTTGTTTATTATGGTTAACTACTGTGTTTGTGAAGGTAAAAGCCCTCTTGTTTACCGATATGTATATATACTTTTGTTAAAGTGAAGCAACATGCAATATAACAACTAATTAATTACCATACTTTTGAAGGTAAAAATACATTTGTTTTCTGATGTATGAGTATATTCTAAGATAAAATGTCATCTATTTGCAAAAACATATATTCACACAAAGATATACACCTTGCTCAACATGTTACAAGGTGAAATGAAATTTATAGCATTTTTCTGTTGTTAACATTTTCTTTGACTGTTCTCAGAAAATTTATAGAAAAATCATCAAAGGTTCAAATCGGAATCCGTAAATTCTGAGAGTTTGGGAAATGAGTCTAGTTTGTTCCTAATTTTTATTATGAATTTTAATTACCTCCATATTGTGTGAAAAAGTCCATAATCACAGACTGGTCCGGATTTGCTCTTGAAATGATAGGCCGTTTTGTAAAAATCACCATAAATATTGGAACAATCGTATCGAGATATGCAAGTAGGAATTTTAAAGCTAAGAACTTGAACTATTTGCACATAATACAGTTTTGAAAACTAAAATGTTTAATTCGTCCAAAATAGTCCGTGAATGGAGTCCAACGTTTCTGATGAAAGCTGTTAGAAAAGTTTAGTTATGTTCTTGGTGTTTTAACTTGTATCCCCCCCTAAAAACTTAAGAAAAAATGGAAATGTAGGGGTATGAAATCACCTTATATGATTTCAATAGATGAATGTTGGAGAAGGGAGGTGTTCACTCAAGAACACTTGAAGATGCCTTGAAGATTTTTGAGAATCTAACATCAAAGTGATGGAGTTTGTGTAAGCAATCGATGATTGGGGTAGAATGAAGTGTAACAATCACAAGGAGGATGAATTATACTTACCAAGAGTATAATAAAGCTTGATGATCAGCCTTGGAGTCTCGAAATAGGGAGAAAAAGTTTAAGAGAAAAGCGTTTGATCTTTTGGTGGAAATGAGAGAATGAATGAAGTGTGAGGAGAAAGGAGGGTTTTCTAACCCTTGACCAAGTGTGTGGCTGAAAAATGGTGGGAAAAGTACCATGAAATGACTAGGTATGGGCTGATGGTGAATAGTGACATGGAGTGGATATGAGAGTGGTTGCTTGTGTCATAAACTAAAGAAAAGTCAACACTTCACCTAAATATCTTACCAACTGGATTTTATTCTTAGGAAAGGATTTTCCCCAAAATATAATTAAAATATGAATATTTGGGGTTTACTATGCTAAAATACGAGTTTGGGTGAAAACCCCACGTTAAAATCTCAAAAAACGGGCTTAAAATGAAGTTTGGGTCAAAAACCGGGAAGAAAGTGCTAATTTCCGAAGTCAGGCCAAAGGTTCGGTCCTTAGTGGGCGAGACCCGAACCTCGCCTTAGGACCAAGAGGAGAAGCGAACTAGGCCTTCGGGTTTGAAACAACATGGAAGCGAACCCGGATCTGAACAAGCGAAAGGAGGTAGTTCAGTCCGAAAGGGACCTTCGGTCGTACGAGCTTCGGGTCCGAACTGGACCTTCGGGTTCGGTTCCTATAGGGTTCGGTCCGAGATGGTGCACTTTGCTTCTAATTCCTTCGCTTTTGACACCTTCGCTTCTGAAAAGTTCGGTTCCTAAGAGGGGTTCGGCTCCTTAAAAAGGGTTTCGGGTCCTTATGCCTATTTTACTTGTTTTTACCCCGTTTTAAGCCGTTTTTGACCTGGTTAAGGGTCGGGATGGCCCGAAAGACTATAAAAAGTTTAAGGAACTTTTGAGAGAGATTTGGGAGAGATTTCATATTCTTGGAGAGATTTCTCATACAAAGAGAGATTTGGGAGAGATTTCACATACTTAGAGAGATTTGGGAGAGATTTCACATTCTTGGAGAGATTTCTCATACAAAGAAAGATTTGGGAGAGATTTCACATACATAGAGAGATTTGGGAGAGATTTCACATTCTAGGAGAGATTTCTCATACAATGAGAGATTTGGGAGAGATTCCAAAATAGAGAGAGATAGAGTTAAAATGATTAAGAGAGGTTTCGTGTGTGACATTTGTGAGTGACCGGCTTCTCAATGCAAGGTACGTAAACCCCGTTAAGCCATGTTTAAGGATCTTACACACTCTTGATGAGTATGCAATAGTGTTTTATCGGTTTGGTTCTTTACTTACCGCAGTTTTTGGTTAAGGAAACCTAGATGTACGTACTTTTCAATTTATGACTTCTCATTAGAATAGCGAGTTGTATAGTATTTACCTAACATAAGCCCTAGTACACAAGGGTTAGTTGAGTTGACCAGTTTTACTTGTTGACTTTATTTGACTTTGACTTGACCAAAAATTTACAGTTGTCACATCAATCAAATCCAATTTTTGTTGTAGATGGAGCTCCTGAGCTTTAAGCATCACATCAAGTTAAATTCCAGATACTGAATGCTAACTCCCAGCAATAGATTATGATTGAATAATGGAATTGAGTTTTCTGTTGAGAATTTTAAACTGTTTGCCAGACATTAGCATATGATCTGTAATATTTTCTTCCTCAGGATCAAATTCTCATTCTGCAAAGGTTCCTCCTAAACCTCCTCCAATAGTTTCATCATCAGAATTAGGTTTAGGTGGATCAATGGATCGGGATATAAAGAGAGTAGTGATAGGTTGTTATAAGATATTTGTGAAGGTAGGTGATGAAGTAGTGGTGAGAAATTTTAAAATAATCAATAGTAAAGAAGTACTAGGAGTTGTAGTGGTTTTGAAAGTAAAAGAAGCAATAATAGGAAATATACCTTGAGAACCAGTAGGATTTGATACAGCATCACCCATGATGACATTTTGTAACGCCCGCAGATTCGGGTTAGTCAATTTAGAGACAATAAGTATCAAAAATGACTTTTTAATAGAATATTATTTAGAATAAATAATATTAACCACGTTATAGTATTTGTCACAAGAGTTCCGTACATATAAAGAACGCCGAAATCCGAGTTATAACGAAGAAGTTATGACCCGTCGAAGTTTTACGGTAAAACCGGCACGAGACCGGCAATCGTAAAAAGTGAATTTACGATAAAATACTTTCTAGACTTAGCGGTCTAAACAAAAGTTGCAGTATATGTTAAACCGAGAGTGTGCATAAAAAGAACGTCCAAATATTACTTCGTATGAGGAAGTTATGATTTTTCTAAGATTAAGCATAATAGTAAAGAGCCTGAAAATTCGAATTTTAGATTGATCGATTTTTAGAAAAAAATAATCTAAATGAGAAATTAAGATATCGATAATAGGAGTTAAACGATAAAAAGAGAGTAGAAAATGGAGCTCGTATGCATCAGATATGGACGAAGCTTAGTCTCTACCCTTTAAGCGTGGTGAATTCGATGTAGATTTGTAAATCTGAGATAGGATTAGAATTGGACGATGAGGTCTAAATGAAAGTTATAATACTCGTAAATACCAATGCGTGGATATAAAGAACGTTGAGAATAGATCTCATATGAGAAAGATATGGACGAAACTTAGTCTCTACTCTTCAAGCGCGGCGAATTCGATACTGTTTTGTAAATCTGAGCTACAATGAGAATTAGCCGACGGGGTTTAAATGAAAGTTGTAGTACTTGTAAATAAAAACGTGTGGATATAAAGAACATATAAAATGGATCTTATACACAAAAGATACAGACGAAACTTAGAGACTACTCTACGATAAAACCCCTATAAATAAATGGTGAATCCTTCATATTTCTCACACCTTTCACCCTCTTTCTCTCTCTACTTTCTCTTTCTAAGCCCCCTAACACCCCCTAAGCCTAGGTAAAACCCCTAACACACGAAGGAAGCCACAAGGCTCCCAGAGTCCCGAGAAAAGGGTCTTTCAGTTCGGAAGCGCTGCTCCAAGCGAAGCTCGGTTTTCGAGAAAACTCGCTGTAAGTGAGCTACTCCTACGCTATTTTTAATATACCTTTTAATTAACTATAGTAACATTATTAGGACCTTATGGTAATTATTTGTGCTATTATTTTGGGTTATATAACTGTTGTTGTAATATCTTTGTAACCACTCGCGGTATGGGGAATATGGTTTGGAGGGCTACTTGGGTTGCTGGATTCAAAAGTGCTATTTGCCAAAATGATCCTTCCCTCTGGTGTTTCATGTCTGGCCCCTGTCTGTACATAGTGGGTGGGTGATGATTATTGTTTAACGCTTATATAATAGTAATAATAGCTAGACTATTAATTAGTCTCGGTAAAACGTTAGACTAAACTCTAGTGGTAATGGTACTAGGTTTTGTTGAAGGAAATCGTTTTAAAGTAAACGAAGTGTTGTCCGAGAACCGCGTCACCACCTTATCAGGTGAGTGCATAGCTACTTTCATCTTGCACATAGATATGAAATATTTTATATAAACTACATGTTATGTGTGCATATTATCTGAATACTTGATGTCTATGCTGGATGAATGATTTTATACATGCTTCAAATGAATTAAACTGTATATGTATTTTATATCTACAAAATATGTTGGGTAAAACATGTGTAGATGAAGTATGAGTCGGATGATGAGATGAGAGGTGATATAGACCATGAGATAAAGGTGAGAGGTGAACAATGAGAGAATCCTTTTACGCAAATGATGGACCATTCATCTAGCAGAGTATGGATGACAACCACAGACTATTCTAGACATTATAGTGGAACACTAGCAGGCTCGTAACCTATAGGTATTGTGAATGATATGTTCACCTAGTGTACTCTAAACGTTGGCGACTATGTAGACTTAGTGCCTAAACCTTAGTGATCATGCAGAATTGATGCTTAAACCCTTCTGATTATGTAGACTTAGTTCCTAAACCCTGGCGACTATGCGGACTTAGTGCGTGTTGTATAAACCCTGGAGACTATACAGACTTAGTGCCTAAACCTGGTGTCGATGGACTTCATGTCAATCCCTTAGGATAATCCTTAGGAATAAATGAACGATGAATAGTTGATTTTTTGGGTAGATCCTTAAGAGTGAATAAGATAATGGGGATGGGTAATTGGGTTGATTAATTGTTTGACGATTAAACATAATAATTATATTATTGTGGGTTGAAAACCCTATGTACTCACCAGGTTTACCAACATGACCCACTCAGTGTATTTATATCACTGGTGTTGATATTAAGTCACATTACATTGAGAGATTAAGGAATTATAAATCACTAGTGATAAGGAATGTAAGTTTTGTGACGATGACATCCCAAATGTTTTAAAATGAATAAAAATACTTTTCTTCGGAAATGCTTTGATAACGTGTTTATCATGTTTTACTAGGAACAAATTCCGCAACATTTTATTAAAACAGGTTCTCTGATTTTTATAAAGCAGAAACCAAATCGGTCTTTTCTAGCCGTGAAAATGGGGATGTCACACATTTTCATTTATATTAGATACGTGTGCAGGGATGCCTGAAGTTGGAATCGCCTCTGTAAATCACTTGGTGACCAGGGTTGAATATCAACAATTATGATTGCCTTAAATGTTGTAGATGCTGAACTCAGTAAAGGTGTTTCTAGGATAACCTCTTCGTCCATCGAATCCGCCTGAAGAATAAGTTCTTTTTTCATTCTCTTCTCTAAGACGTGCTTGGCAACATCTTCAACTCCTTTTTTTAGGATGGAGAAACCGATGTAGGGATTTCACGAACAATAACACCCTTTTTCTATTAAGTTGAGATTTTCGAACCAAAAGAGATTGATCGTTAGAAGATGACCTTGTCATGTGAGATAACTTCCTTAACCTCTTAACAACTCCTGATTTGAAGATATTAACTCCTTCGAAGAAACATATTTTGGAGCATTGACTTGCTTTTCAACTATCTTCAAAACTTTTTCTTTATCACCAGAACCTTTCTTTGATGACTTAGCAGTTATGTTCTTGGGAACGTCTTTCGAAGGAATTACGTCACCTGCTTGCTTGGACATATTGGATTTCTTTGAAGGCCCCTCGTCAGTATGAGTTAAAAGAATTATAGTTTCCATAGACGGATTGATGTTTTGTAAATAAGCCACTGGAATTGGGTTTTCTGGATTAACCTTCTTAAGCATAGCATCAAGAAGTCGAGCTATACTAGGAAACACCTCCTCATCATCTTCCACAGTTTTTGGAAATGATATTTCGCGAATTCAGCAACAGGTTCATCAGAAGACACCAAAATCCCTTCTTTGTTATATGCAAATTGAAGGATCAGACTACAATATCTTGCACAAGATATCCAATCAACTGCATTTTTATTCTCCACACTCTTCAAGAATTCCTTCCACATTTGAGTCCTATAATCCACTGGTAATCATAGTAATTACCAGCGACCATTGCATAAAATTCGAATCTACAATTATCTAGACCAACACTTTGACCCTTAAGACATCTAAGATAAATGCCAAACAGAAAGTTCCAAATACATGGCAGACGAGACATCTTGAAATCACTAATCTTGGTGAGAGAGGGTTGATAACCAATCTCATTAAGGATATGAAGGATTTGCTCATTCGAAACTTTGTAGAACAGTGGAGAATTAGGAAATTCAAGAATTTGAACAAAAATCTTCTTTATCAGATGAAACCTCTTATCATTAATCATGTTTAATGTAATAGGATTCAAAGTCTTGATGTATGTTGCTATGGAGCCTGCCAATGAAATCCAAGGCATTGGTACATCATATGAATTGAACATCACTATTGATAATACTGAGTGCTTCAAAGCAACGATCAGCATCTGAAGATCTTTTTCATAAATTGAAACATCCCCCTCAACTAAATAGTTTGTGCTTTGTATCTTCATGATTGGTTTAGAAGATACATCTTCAGTGGTAACGGATTGATTTGCAGCCATTGTTAGGGTTTGGAAAAGCTTGTGAAACAGAGAGCAATTAGGGCACTGAGCTTCTGTGAAATTATGATAGCATAAAGTGTGAATGTAAACCAAATCCCCTTTTTATATGTATCCAGATGTGAATACGAATCGATCCAATTAATGACTTAACCACGTATCCCATTTAAATACACACCATTATCCATTAATGATGCCATGTCAGATAAACTAACCTTAAAACTAGCACCACATTGCCAAACCGTCACATCAGCCGTTTAACTTTCCCCAATGGAATAAGAACCATAAAAAATCTTCGGAATGGAGGTTAGACTCTTTCACTTTTGGATTAAAAATTGAAGTCATATGCCAGACTGTCCAAATCATCATCCTTAGTTAGTAACACTAAGAACCTCAAGGATTTCGTGAGTGCAGTGTGCCAAGGAAAAAGATATGAAGCAAATTAATTATTTTTGGATCTATGATGTCGAAAAATTAAATTTTGACACAAAACCAAATAAATCCCAGGAAAAGATTACGTAATTAATCATCAAGAGAGATATCAACTGCTTGTGTGGTTTCCTGTGAATTAAAATCGAATACTTGTTGATAAGTATCAAAGGGCTTCTTTTTTCATGGCTTTAAAGGTGGCTTAAAATTTCATTACAATACACTAAAAAACATATGAGTGTCAATTTGTACATGAAATTACCTGTTTGACTAGTGTAGTAAGTAACAAGTAGGCTATGCAAAAAATTTTGAAGTGACAATGTAACACCGCAATTTTTCAAACAAATTTTTGATAATTAAAATTGTTTATCACTTTAACGTATCTCACAAAAATCCCATTTGTTTAAGTTGCAATACGTAAATCTCTTGTTCAATCAATTAATAAACCAAGATCTTCAAAACAAACACTTCCCCTGGTGTGTACAATCGAGCCGGTGCTGTCCCGTGAACCTGAGGAACCTGAGACACATAACACAAAACACTGTAAGCATGAAGCTTAGTGAGTTCCCCAAAATACCAGTCTAACACATATTAGCCACTTAAGACTATAACTCTGCGGGCCCTTTGGCCCTAACTCTGTGTGTCTCAGTGGGACCCTCCAGTCCAAACTCTTTGTGGACCCTCTGGTCCTAACTCTATGGACCCAAAGGTCCTAACTCTGATAACTCAGAATCATGGATATCACGTATCACAATAAATCTGAAAAAATAAATAACATACAATTACACTGGCACATAACTCTAAACCTAACTTTATGGACCCTCTGGTCTTAGCTCTGTCGACCTTCCGATCCTAACTCAGATATACACACAACATAAATCGCACATAAATAATGCAGTGCCACACATCACATAAATAGCATACAATAAATCTGTCACATAACTCTAATTACCACTTAAGGTAAAGTATAGTGAGAAGACTCACCTGCTACTGCCGACTGAAGAACAAGATCACGCTGCTCCGACCACCGACACGAACTCCACCAATGAATCACCGAAACCAATAAATACCAATAACAACCAAAATACCCCTGGAAGTCAACTGGTCAACTCTTGGTCAAAGTGAAAGTCCTCAGTCGAAGCCAACCCTCCAGACCGACTCTACTTGCTGAGTCAACCCACTAACTCATCGAGTCCTCATGCTCTAAAACTCCCATAATACAACTCAACTCGCCGAGTCGCCCCAAGACTCGCCGAGTCCTACAACTCTAAGTCAAACCGTACTCAACTCACTAAGTCATCCCTTGACTCACCGATTCTCAACTTAACCAGAAAAGGTTAGGACCTCAAGAATAGACTCGTTGAGTCTAACAATAGACTCGCCGAGTCCAAGGCTATCTTCAACCAACTCATCGAGTTGTTCTTCTAACTCGCCGAGTTTTTGCCTATCTTCATGCAACTTTCCGAGTGCACCCATGTGAATCGCCGAGTACCACTAGCTCTTAACCCATACAGAGGCTTTCCAAGCCATGCATGATCTCAAATCCATAGATCTACTCTTATACACGCCATCCATCATGTAAAGTGGCAAACTTTACGTGAATCCAAGGAGATCTAAGAATAATACACTCTTGGGCTAAGGTTTAGGGCTAAATGACTTCATCAACAACTCTTGAACAGGGACTTTATGCTCTTTTGGATCATCAATACTCTAGATCTGAGGTAGCAACCTCAGATCTAACGTCCAAACTCACGATATCACTAGATATACACCCAAAAATCCCACAAATGATAGATCTAGATGGATAACAGCTCAAGCAATGAATCATTACCTCAAAAGAAGGTTCCAACAGAAGAATAAGTCAAAACCTTGAAAAGCCCCTTTCTCCAAGCCTCTTAATCTTCAAAGCTCTCTTCAACAAACACCCCTTCAAATCCAAATGTTATCTAATTCTCTCACAACGAATATTAGGGTTTCTGGACTTCAAGGGAGAGAAAAGAGGTTGGGGAGAGGGTATATGTTCTTTATATAGGGACAAATCCCTAGGATTAGGGTTTTCTCCACACAACACCAATTCACCGAGTCCATCCACCGAATCGCCGAGTTGGCCACTAGACACGCGACCAGAATCGCGACCCTACTCGCCGAGTCTCCCCATGGACTCGCCGAGTTGACCTTTCACATTTTCACTTTGAACCCTGAACTTTGCACCCCTGAACTTGGGATGTTACAATTCTCCCCCATTTAAATTAGGCTTCATCCTCGAAGCATGTGGCAACACAGCTCCAGAAATTAGTCTCGCAATGCACCACCTGGCATTAACCAAACCAGGTTCCTTAAAACACTACCACCGAAACCCAAAACCACCTCATCCTCTGATACCCACACTGATTAACCAAGTATCACTTCATGATACTTCACTCGCTCCAAATCACAATGATCGCTTGACCCTTACACAACTAGACATCACCCCGGACCACCGGGTTCTAACCCGATACCAAACTGCTATCCCTTTCCTTGATTAGCATAACCTTTATGGAATTCACTTCTAGGACTCATCCCGCTTTCAATCCGAATCCAAATATTTTCTTTCCGTGCTGATAGGATAACCCATCCTAGAGATCCTGAAAAACTCTCCTGAGCTCTCCTCTTCAATCGCATACACATGCGGAGCCTGCTCTACATCCTCGGGTTGGAAAAACCCGACATACTGACGATACCATCTGACATCCCCATGATGAATTACCACTATATACATAACCTCCTAATCACAACCATACTTAAATCCAAGGCTCTATTCTTGCATTTCTTCCTAACTCCTCTGGTCCTAAACCACCGGAGATTCTTCCGGAACCTTAACAGACACCCAACCCGGATGCACTTCCATACGACTGGCACAGACACAGTGTTCAACCACCATACTCTTAATCATCCATTCTCACTACTGCTTTCACTTCCGTGAACCAACACTCCTCCCGGAGTTTCATACCTTTCTCTTTCCTTACCCAAGGAAATATACTTGACAACCTTGCCACTTCATACAAGTGTCATGGTGCTCACACCTCACTCTACACTATCCCTAGTAGAGTAACTGCTACTCCATGTATCGCACATGTTCTGAATCTGCTGGCAAGGACTCTCGGGTCCATGCACCAACTCTTCCCAGCAAATGGGGTTCCGACACCTCCTCCTATACAACAACTCAAAGGGTGGCATACCAATGCTCAAATGATGGCTGTTGTATAGGAAAACTCAGCCAAGAGTATATACGTGTCCCAACTCCCTCCGAAATCTAATACACATGATCGAATCATGTCTTCGATCGTATGAATCGTCTGCTTGCTCTGAAGTGTCCTCAGACATCACCATGATAAACTCTAGCTCATTTCTCATGTCCCACTTCGATACTGAGCACCAGGTCAGCTTGTGACTCCACAGTTGAACCTCCAAACATCACCTATAACATGATCCAAAATATCCCACTAGCTTCCTCCCCGTGACCACTATCCCGACCCAGTGACTCACAAGTCACGAAATTCTCTTTTCCTCATACGAAAAATACAGTCCAACCGAGGATCGTCTTAACTCTGACTTCCTGTTCCGCCCTTGGTTCAACGACTAGGCTCCAAAAACTCTATACTAAGGCTACTCAAGCCTAAAACTCTTCTACATCATACCCTGATCGGGGGAACACTCCAACCTCACACTCTCTTGTCGTCTAGTGAGTATTACTAGGGCTGTAAACGAACCAAACGAACACGAACAAGGTCTTGTTCATGTTCGTTCGTTTAAGTTAGCCGAACAACAAACGAACACGAACGGATAAACGAACGAGATTTTCTTGTTCATGTTCGTTCGTTTAACAAAATACTTTGTTCATGTTCGTTCATTTATGTTCCTGAACATGCTAAACGAACATAAACGAACAAACATAAACGAACAAAGATAAAAAAAACACAATTGAACATATATGAACATAAACGAACATATAATATAGAAATATAATAAAAATAATTGAATATAGATGAATGTAAATAAACTTAAACGAACGAACATAAACGAACGTAAATGAACATCATAAACGAACGTTCACGAACATAAATGAACGAACGAGACCATTATTCATGTTCGTTCATTTAACTAAACGAACGATAATTTTTGTTCATGTTCGTTCATTTATTAAATAAACGAACATAAACGAACTTCCCGCCGAACAGTTCACGAACGGTTTGCCGAACGTTTAGTTTGTTTACAGCCCTAAGTATTACGGCTCCTCGCAATAACACGACAACCTCTAACTAGTGAGTACTACGGCTCCCCGTAGCACCACAACACCAACTAACTAGTGAGTACTACCGCTCCGTATAGTACCACGACTCCCTCTCTCTGACTTGTGAGTACTACGGCTCCCCGTAGCATGACAACACCCTTTGACTAGTGAATACTACGACTCCTCGTAGCTACACCCCATACTCTCATTCTCATCCCAACGACACACTACGTCCACTAACTCATGCTCCGTAGAATATCATAGATATCTACACACACTTGTCCCACATATGCATCACAGACTCGGGCGACAATCGTTATAACAAAAATACTTACCTCTGCGGAGATCCCCTTTCTTAAATAATCCCTCTTGATGTTAATACCCGAAGGGATCCCACTTGAACCATAAATACATAATTCACCACTGGTCGTCTCAAACTCAAGATTCTACATAACTCCGAGATCAGGACATTATTCTGGGTCACCACGGAACACCATTACAGGACATCATGATGTCCTGCCTCAACCACTGATCTCCTACTCCCAGCACCATAAAGATACAACAATTCATTCCCTCTGATCTCCATAAATAATTCTCCTTTTTACCCAATGTGCAACTTCAGTGTGTCCAAACATTCAATTGGAATACAAAGAAAGCGCTAACGCTTCAGAACACGCTGGTGATCCTCCGAAACCGTTTTCGCTTACTGCTCAATCCAAGCAAGAATACATATTCCAGCCCGGGGATTAACTGCTCTATAATCTTCTATCCAGAAGTTCTCAACCATCCATACCATCATTACGAGTCTTCCCTTTGAAACGGCCCTAGCCACCACTAGATTCCTGACCATTTTCCAACTGTCGAGGAGACACCCATCCTTTCTCAGACACATACCACATGCATTATCTCGCTCCGCTCCTTTCCTTGATCATCAATGACCCTGGCCTCATGAATTCGAGCCGCAGATTTATGTATCCAACCCTTAACCTCTCTTGCATAAATCTCTGGTTCCCCCAATAACATACTCGATTCTCCCCCACTTAGGGTTCGAACACTTACCAATTGACGTGCACACCATCCCACAGACTGCTTTCACTAGCAATATTGCACCTGCTCTTGCAAGGTGATAAGCAACGTCCGATAATCTCCTTTAAAGAGATCAAGCAACCTCGAATACCCTGAATCTCAGAAGAAATCCTTAGGAACTTCTCATCTCGACTGACTCTAGTCGTTCAAAGTCTCATACCATCCCAATACCAAACATCTCAACTGTCCAGTAATATCACCGACTCTTAGACTGAAACAATAAATCATCGTACTCCTCAACCTTGACTTCTCAACCCAAGTTCCCACACCTGAATCATCACAAGAACAGGGACTCCACTCGCATACTCAGTATCCATCATAGACAGAAGGGCTGCCACCCTGATATACTTGTCTGGATTGCCCACTGATACCACTACAGCATGCCCTACTATACTCAAATAGGATGCAACGTGGTCCTTGACCACCTCAGTCCCAACCGAATACCTGCTCATGATATATCTTTACCTCGCAGCTTACATGCTGCCTGATACTCTAGTGGAACATCATCATAAATGCTAATCCACAGGGTTTTACTCCTAAACCCCAAAACCGAAATCTTACGTTTCTCCTGTTTCCCACAGAAACATAAATAGTACCCATCAGGTCACAGAAGGTAACATCTCCTTCATTGAGTGATCGCTCACTCAGGCCGCAATCCCCCGTAAATGTCTTCTCTACAAATCCCTGAGTCTTGTGACTACATCTGACATCTTACCAATAATACTCTGAAATGCTTTCGACCTCCCTCTCAAGGGATGCCTCTTCGGACTCAATCATGACCCTTAGGCCTAAAACCCCATCGCATCCAAACTCCACCAATCAATCCTGAACGGACAACTAGAGAATCACAAGCATCAATTGCTAAGAACCATGGTACTCAGCCCCTGACATCTCTTCTTAATCTACTACAATATATGGTACTCGGACCATGACATCACTCCTCAATCTGCTACGATGTATGGTACTCGAACCATGACATTACCCCTAAGTTTTCTACGATGTATGGTACTCAAACCATGACATCACTCCTCAATCTGCTACGATGTATGGAACTCGAACCATGACATCACTCCTCAATCTACTACATAGAACCTTTAGAATACTCCCTGTATCGAGTATGGGTCCTCTGCTTTCGGTAGTACGGGCCCATACTACCTGCCACATCTACCCATACTTTCCACACGGACCACTCCAGAGCTCCTAAATAGCTGCTCAACCTTTTTGTTCACTAATTTCGCCACACGTGCTCTCTCCTCAGCGAAATGCTCTACTCCGCCAGCTAAGGTCACCCCCACTTCTCCACCATCGGCTGCTGAAGAGCTCCTAATGATGCCAGTCATCTACCTCCAGAATATCATCATATTCATTTGGTAGATGGCTCCCATCATCGAGAGCTCCACAAAGCATGAAGCAAGCAACATTCGGGCATCGAAGAATACATAGAGCTCACTCTGGATGATAACTCCGCTTACTCTACTCATTCTCAAGGTACCACCGAACTCTAAAACTCTTCTCCTCGCGGGTTCTAACTATTCTTCGATAAATACCACAATACTCATCTAGGCGTCTCTCCTAGATTACTCCTCTACTCAAATCACCTAAAAGGATTCCAACTGAATACTCTCACTCATACTCAAAAGCACATCACATATAACAGTAACTCCTAGGCTAAGGCATCACAAATCAGGCCACTCTAGTACTAAGATATGAAATACCTATCCTGTCTCTAGCATGCATAATATCTTATAAAATGTATCATAAATATCTCATAACACAAAAGTAAGGGTATTTTGGGAAATCACCGTTCGGGCTCTGGCTGATTGTACACACTACTCTTTCTCGCTTTCTCTTTGAACTCTTATTCATCATTTAGAAAATCATTTCTTGAAAACTTTTCTTACTTCCTCAATTTGAGTCCAGATTTACTCGAAGGTGCATCCGAATCCCTCAAACCAAGGCTCTGATACCAACTTGTAACACCGCAACTTTTCAAACAAATTTTTGAAAATTAAAATAGTTTATCTCTTTAACATTTTTCATAAAAATTCCATTTTTTTAAGTTGCAATACATAAATCTCTTGTTTAATCAATTAATAAACCAGGATCTTCAAAACAAACGCTTCCCCTGGTGTGTACAATCGAGCCGGTGCCATCCGGTGAACCTGAGAAACCTGAAACACATAACACAAAACACTGTAAGCACAAAGCTTAGTGAGTTCCCCAAAATACCACTCTAACACATATTAGCCACTTAAGGCTATAACTCTGTGGGCCCTTGGGCCCTAACTCTATGTGTCTCAGTGGGACCCTCCAGTCCCAACTCTCTGTGGACCCTCTGGTCCTATATCTATGGACCCAAAGGTCCTAACTCTGATAACTCAGAATCATGGATATCACATATCACAATAAATCTCAGAAAATAAATAGCATACAATTACACTGGCACATAACTCTAAACCTAACTCTGTGGACCCTTTGGTCCTAGCTCTGCAGACCTTCCGGTCCTAACTCTGATATACACACAGCATAAATCACATAGAAATAATGCAGTGCCACACATCACATAAATAACATACAATAACTCTATCACATAACTCTTATTACCACTGAAAGTAAAGTATAATGAGAAGATTCACCTGCTACTGCCGACTGTAGAACAAGTTTACGTTGCTCCCACCACCGACATGAACTCCATCAATGAATTATCGAAACCAATATATACCAATAACAACCAAAATACCCCTGGAAGTTAACTGGTCAACTCTTGGTCAACGTCAAAGTCCTAAGTCAAAGCCAACCCTCCTGACTGACTCTACTCGCCGAGTCAACCCACTAACTCGTCAAGTCCCCATGCTCTAAAACTCCCATAACACGACTCAACTCGCCGAGTCTCCCCAAGACTCGCCCAGTCCCAAACCTCTAAGTCAAACCGTACTCAACTCACTAAGTCATCCCTTGACTCACCGATTCTCAACTTGACCAGAAAAGGTTAGGACCTCAAGACTAGACTCGCCGAGTCCAAGAACAGACTCGCTGAGTCCAAGGCTATCTTCAACCTACTCGTTGAGTTGTTCTTCCAACTCGCCGAGTTTCTGCCTATCTTCATGCAACTTCCCGAGTGCACCCATGTGACTCGCCGAGTACTACTAGCTGTTAACCCATACAGAGGCTTTCCACGCCATTTACGGTCTCAAATCCATAGATCTACTCTTATACAAGCCATCCATCATGTAAAGTGGCAAACTTTACGTGAATCCAAGGAGATCTAAGCAAAATACACTCTTGGGCTAAGGTTTGGGGCCAAAAGACTTCATCAACAACTCTTGAACATGGAATTTATGCTCTTTTGGATCATCAATACTCTAGATCTGAGGTAGCAACCTCAGATCTAACCTCCAAACTCAAGATAGCACTAGATATACACCCAAAAATCCCACAAATGATAGATCTAGATGGATAACAGCTTAAGCAACGAATCATTACCTCAAAAGAAGGCTCCAACAGAAGAATAAGTCAAAACCTTGAAAAGCCCCTTGCTCCAAGCCTCTTAATCTTCAAAGATCTCTTCATCAAACACCCCTTCAAGATCCCAATGTTATCTAATTCTCTCACAACGAATATTAGGTTTTCTAGACTTCAAGGGAGAGCAAAGAGGCTGGGGAGAGGGTATTATGTTCTTTATATAGGGCCGAATCCCTGGGATTAGTGTTTTCTCCACACAGCACCAACTCGCTGAGTCCAGCCACCGACTCGCCGAGTTGGACACTAGACACGCGACCATAATCATGACCCTACTCGCTGAGTCTCCCCATGGACTCGCTTAGTTGACCATTCACATGTTCACTTTGAACCCTGAACTTTGCACCCCTGAACTCGGGATGTTACAGACAAGGAATTGAATAGATACTCCAACGGAAATCATATTTAAGAAAACAACAAAAGTACTGGATCTTGTTGGGTGTAAAATATCATGGGATTCAAACATTCTATGAGGATCACTAATTACGAAAAAAATATGATTTTGAGTATCAAAAGTTGGTACTGAAACAAATGTTTCATGAAAATTTGGAACAAAGTTCCCCGTCAATTCCTTCTTAATTTAAAAAAAATTTGGGTTTCACTTTCATCACGGTATCATGATGTTAGATCATAAACATAGTGTTTTGATATGTCTAGATCTGGATTGGTTTATACTAGAAATCTCTTGGACATATGTCATTGTGTGTGAAAGTGTAAGAACTTTAGGATGAAAAATATTTGGTTACGGATATATAAGTACCTATTCTATGTATGAACCATGTAGTAAACTCTTAGCTCAAATGAGAAGATTAAGGTAGCTCATGGAATAATGTGAATATAACTTGATTGGGTAGAAAATTTCATGATGAAAACTTCATTAAGGCTTCAAAATCACACATTGAGTGAAAGGAGGCTTGGGTCTAAATGTTGTAGCATGCTTCTAGGGACATCCTAACTGATGGGTTTTAGCCATAAGAACATCCTATGTGCTCATACAAACTCTAATGCTTGGATCTAGGTTTCTCTATTGTACATGCAATTCATCCAAGACTATAAACCCTAGATCTAGCATATGATAATCAATATAACACATAAATTAGGGTTTAGATCATACCTTGATTGTTATGTAGCAATAACAATCTCAAATCCTTCTTGTATTGACTTTAGAAAGCTTAGAGTCACAAATGTCACTCCTCTAATGGTTCACAAACACCAAGAGCAAGAGGATGAAGAAGAGAAGAGAAGGAGACACCCAAAAACCATCCAAAACCCTAAGGAGTTACTTGCCCACGTTTTTGGTGCTCTAGGGATCTTTATATAGTGAAGCTATTAGGGTTATCAAACAAGGAAACCCTAATTTTGATGCTTAAGCCCTAAGCAACCCATGGAATCCTTCCTTAAAGGTCCTAGGACGATTTCTAATGCGTTTCCCCATAGAATTCGTCCACCCCTTTAATATGGAGTCCATTAGCTCGATATTCAACTATCATACAATTGATAGTTCAAGTCCCTTAAGTTTAATTAATCTCTTTTAGCCATAAACTTAATTCTTATTAATTCTTGACTAATATTAATTAAACAATATGATTTCTCCTTTAATATATTATTCTCATAATATATTAATAAATCATAATTAATCCTCTTTCTTCATAAGTCATCCTATCAAGTTGCTTTGGTGAAGGCAACCCAAAAGGACCATGCACCATCGGGTCAAGTACATACCAAAATAGTTATGAACTTAGACACTAATCCAACAGTCTCCCACTTGGATAAGTCTAATAACTATTCTGCGTATAACTTCAGATCCTGATCTGCAATCGTAGCTTTCCAAAGTCGCTGTCAACTCTGATCTTATCAGATACGCGTCCCCTTTAGATAAGGGATCATATATTCCTCCATTCTAGATATTGTATAGATATGAGACATGAACTTAATCATTCCCTCTATACTATTTTCTGACTTCCGATTTATGATGACTGACAACCGACTACAATTGATCCATCAGTTTAGTCCCGGCTTGGCCAAGCGCTTAGGTGCCATCACTAAATCATCGACAGGCCCATAAATATCACTTTTATCCTACTTTGGATAAAAGGAACGGATAAACTTTGACTCAATGCTCACTTGCACTCACTCAGCAAATCACACACAACAATATGTTTTATAACACCGAGTTACTGGTGCGTTTACATATTATCAATGTGCAACCGACTCGCAAGATACAACTCACACATCTCGGTTTCAAGAATATAAGATGTTATCGTCTCACCAATCACTCGTGATAAAATCAATGAAGTGATCCAAGTGAGCGTGGGTTTAATCCAATGCTCAAATCATATTCATAAGAACTCATGAACGTTGCAGCAAACATTTGCTTATGTCTAATGCTCTTTAGACAATTTACACAACAATTCACGACAGTCTTCATTCATACCTACTTCCAACATATGAACGACTGTGGTCCATTCAAATAATTTGACTGTTCTTAACCAATTAAATTATTTAGGAAGTCAAAACATGCAAGGTGAAACACAAGGATAATACTAATCCCATATGGCCTCAAACCTTTGAGTATAAATAAAACACCTTTTATTTATTACCATATCGATTACTCATTATTTGTCGTTTCGGGTAATCAACTTCTTACTTGAAATATAAGTATATACTTGTCCCATGCTCTTAGCATGCACACAATGTTTACTTATGGTCCTTATTTTGTGAAATAGATCAAATGAATACATTTCCAATCATATTCATTTCACAACTCCCAATCCTTATCACAAGTGTAAGAATATCAAATTCTTGCCACTTATAGAATATGCTAGATTCTAACATTTTATGCAATGATCCTTTTGTAATGTCATCGCACTAAGGTCACAATGACTATTACCAATGAATTACAAAGCTCTCTATCAGAAATTGTTGCAAGACAATTCCATAGATGTGATGTCTCTTTTTTTTTTGAACATCCTTTTGCATAAAAGTTTCTATTCTAGACATAGATTTTCAATATCCAACTCCCAATATGGAAACCTTTCCATACTTACCATATGACAACTCATTCTCAATAGAATCTTATCTATTCATAATAATGTCGATATGGTCCATCCAATATCATGCTTCTAACTACTCACAAGCGACCAATCCTTGGTGAACTTTGGATTGTCCTTTGATAGTTGTGTAATTATCTTAGTCAAAACTGATTCTTGTCCTTTTCCCTCTTAATGCGCTAGACATTTGAAAATTTTAGAATGGTCGAATATTATAGCATTTACAATCGATCCTATACCTTTAACGTATGGGACATGATGCATAATGTCTTACATGAAGATTTAATACTTTATTAATCTTCTGCCATAATATTTTATGTGCTACGTTCTTATAATTCGAATTATGAAGAGGAATGCCGTAATCATAATCGAAATTTAAGAACACACTATGTATGTTTGACCAGAAAATATTAACATTCCATAACCTAAGCCTTTAGATTTGAAATGAAGCATAATATTCTCTCCCTTAATTATAGAAAAACAACTTTACATCCTTACTGCTTTGCAAAGTATGAATCTTGTTTTCTATAATTAATATTGCTAACTTGCAATACTTGCCTTAATAATCATACAATCATAACATTTATGCTCCCAGTATCATGATGATTATTATAAACATAACACTTATGCTCCCACTAGCTTTGACATGTATTCAGAAACCAGCTTAACTTCCAGAACACAATACTTATTGAATTTCTTAAGTTCATGTTTCTAATACCTAATGCTATGATAATCATTTATCAGGGCTTCTTGAAATTATAAAATTTTCTTTTAGATAACTCATATGTGTGTCTAAATAATTAAGACTAATTGCCAAATCTCACAATTCGAATCATGGAAAGGGATACCGTAACCATAATCGAATTCGAGAATACAATTTCACAATTACTATCTTCCTAAAATCTTTCTTAGTGAAAGCATTTCCTCACAGTCATTTTCATGATGGAGGGAATCTTATGACACTTAGATTTTAATGGTGTATGTGTTCCTATCCATGTGAATTTGTCAAAAACAAAGTTTACGACAAATTCAAACTCATATGGACCGAACTTTCTCAATCTTGATTTCTTGCCTTATGGTAACACAGTTGCCCACCATGTCTTCCAAGTAGTTAAGCAGCTCACCCTTTCCCATCAATGTACTTTTCATTGATTAAGGTCCTTGCCTTTTATGCATTCAAATAAGAACACGTAGGGCTCACATGCATAATTAACTCAATTGGAACGACACAGAAACAAGATAATGTCAACATGACAGGTTGTAAACCTCAAGTCGTGTGCTAGTGATGTCCGATAAGGTTTATTTTGATTTGTTCTTAAAACCTTTCAAGACCATTAAGACTCCCACTGACTCCTTGACATATAAGATTGTCTTATCAAGACAAAACACTTCACAAAATTGGTCCTAGTTGATCTTTGTCTTATCCAAGACATCACAACTTTCCAATTTCAAATGTGCAAGAATAAGAAAACTTTTTCCACATTCTACATTTGATGAGTGTTATAAACCTTCTTAAGACTTTTCACTCAATGTCACAATCTTAACTTTAAGACTTGTTTTGGAACGAAGTATGATTGACTTCTTGATTTAACCATTTCTTCAATTCTCGATTCCTCTTCTCAAACATACAATTGTACTAAGATTTACTTAGAGGATCAATTGAGATATGGTTCTTAATCATTAAGACTCATCATAAAAGGTACTCTTCCTTCTTCTTAGAATAGAGAACCTTTTATCTTTCTGCCTACTTGATTCTTCTTATTCGTTCTGCTATTGATTTAAACCTTTTCAATCAATTTAGAATTACACTTAATCTTATAAGTATAATCATATTTACTAAACCTTTATTAAATCATGATGAATATCTTTGTTACTCTTGCGGTGGACTTGATCAACACACAACTTTGAGTACTCGATCTCCTAGTCCTTCACTTGACACTTTGTCAACGAATTAGTCTAATTTCCAAATATGAAATTTCTCATTCATCATGCAACCAAGTTGCATGATTCCAAGAATCTCTCCAACTGAAACTTGGATGATGAGAAACTCTCCCTATTTGGTAAATTCTCGACATTTCCACAATCATCATAATTAAGAATCACATCCATTCGTCGTAGAAATATGCAAACATCAATTTTTTATAACGATTTCATTGCAAGGAAATAAATAAATAAATAAATGAGTCAAACCAAAATTTATCTTATTCATAAAAGCAGTGAAAAACATTTGTCCTTACAATGCAAAATCAACTGAAAGACTATGTAATTGAATATTCCTAACAACTCTATCATAACTTTCTAAGCTCAAAATCTAATCTTCGAATCCATGTGATCGAGATCCATTTCTTCGTGATTAGACTCATTTTGCTCTTTCATCAAGCTTCCTCTCTTTTCACTGATCCTGCAAAACATTCAAATGCAATCTTATCACATCATGTATTAAGAATCAACGAATAGGAACTTAATGGAGTTAGATAGTGGATTTTACCTGAAGCATAGCCATACTCTTTGACTCTCCCATCTTCTGCACTCTTCAGGCTCTTAGGGAAGACTTGTATCCAATGCCCTTTCTCTTGGCAGCAAATGCAGGTAGGTTCTCCTAGAACGTCCTCAGAAGAATGGTTGGTTGACTTTCCCAACAAATGTGCTCCATTGCTTTGCTAAACCATTTCTGATTCAGCAGCAATGAGCATGTAAGTTAGGTCAATGAGGTTTGCATCATGATCTATCATATAATACTTTCTTTTGAACTCATTATATGACTCAGGGAGTGACTGTAAAACCTAGCCTATAGCCAACTCATCAGGGAATGATGCACCTAACATTATCAACCTATGGATGTGTGATTTCATTCCTAGAACGTGGGCACACACGGGTTTACCATCTTCATGTTTCATTTCCAATAGGGTTTTAGTGACATTGAACCTTTCAATTCTTCGATCTTGTGGGTTAGGGAGAACAACGGGAGGAGGAGGAGGAAGTGAAGCATGATTTCTTGTTCCTCGATCGAATCGTGGAATATCATCTTCATGTGGACTGCTTGTTCCATGGGATTTGGGAAGACCATAATTGTCGTACTTTGACATCTACAAAACGGGAGAAAACAAATTCAAGTTAGTTGATCGATTGAGTTCTTAATAAATCACCCAAATGAGATATTAAGGCTAGGACCCAACACAATACGCTACAACCTAGAAAAGGGATTTCGTAATCTAGTTGCAGAATATTTGAAGGTGAGTGAATGACGATTCACTAATTTCAACCATTAAAAACGAAAAAGAAATTTAAGTTTTAAATATATGAAAACTCCTAGATCCTTTGAGATTCATTGAACATTTCACTGGCATGTTTAAATCTCTATATGTCCCTCTAGTTTGTGACTGGGATGCCGAGGATCACTAAGCGGGTGTGAATAACTATGCAAATCTACATGGTGCCCTCACATGTTACAGTCACCTATTCGACGTGCCGGTAAACCAGACACGCTCCACCGAACTATGACAAACATTGAGTCACCCATTGCTACCTTTGCTTAGAACCATTTAGTGTGCCGGTTAACCACACACGCTCCACTAACGTCTTCGCAAGGGCACAAAGTGTAATTTCATGGAATTGCATCAATTCAAATTTGCCTAAAGTAACTAAGATTGGAAATTTTATGAAAGCATTTAGTTACTTTTATACTTCATTATACTTATAATGGAAGGTTTCTGTCCTATCCTACCTGTTCGGCTAACGACCTTCCACTAGTCAAGAGTGCGGTGGGTAAGAGTGGATACCCATTCAATTGCCATTTTATAGGCAATTTCCTTAAACACTCCTTATAGACCAGCTTCGTGAATGAGGCCTACTAACGGTAAGAATGACTTTTACTTATACATACATACATACATATATATATATATATATATATATATATATATATATATATATATATATAATGTTACACTTTTAATGTTATATATAGTATAGGGTGTATTTTACACTTTTAAAATACTAGGTGGTTTAATTTAATAATTATACTTTTAATTTAATTAAATTGTACACCAAAACTTTATGGATTTACTAAATCCCTTTTAATTATACACTTTAACTAATTAATAAAACCATAAGGGTGTGATTTGAACTTTTCAAAAAATACTAGGGTTTTAGAATTTAACATTCCTAAATTAAACTTTTAATCAACTTTTAAATTCCAAAACTTGAGGCCAAGTTTTGAAACATTTCAAAAACATTAGGGTTTAACTTATTTAAATTTCAAAAACAAAACTTTTAAGTTCAAATTTAAACTATAAAACCTAAAGGGGAAAAATTGAAACTTTTCATAACACAAGGATCAAATAACAAATAATATAAATTAAACAATTAATTTCATCATTATCTATATATGACCTAATTTCAATTTCTTGCAAAGTAAGTTACCCAATTAATACAAATAATCAAACTTTATCATATAAGGAAGTTATTATCTAATCAATTGGTAATTATCTTTTGTTTAACCAAGGATATACTCATAAATATGTATAAAATCAGATTTTAATGATCTAAAACAGATAAGGCAAGTATCCATTAGTAAAACAGCAAGAAATCCCGAAAATAGCTCCATCTGACGCTCGAACTCGCCGAGTACCACACTGTACTCGCCGAGTTGAGGCCTACTCACCGAGTACACTGTGGTACTCGACGAGTTCATCACGCAGGGAGAACAAAACTGGATTTTGCAACTTGAACAAACATACAAGGCATCAATGCAGTAGAAACCAATCAAGGCTCTGATACCACTGATGGGTTTTAGCCATAAGAACATCCTATGTGCTCATACAAACCCTAATGCTTGGATCTAGGTTTCTCTATTGTACATGCAATTCATCCAAGACTATAAACCCTAGATCTAGCATATGATAATTAATATAACACATAAAATAGGGTTTAGATCATACCTTGATTGCTATGTAGCAATAACAATCTCAAATCCTTCTTGTGTTGACTTTAGAAAGATTAGAGTCACAAATGTCACTCCGTTAATGGTTCACAAACACCAAGAGCAAGAGGATGAAGAAGAGAAGATAAGGAGACACCCAAAAACCATCCAAAACCCTAAGGAGTTACTTGCCCACGGTTTTGGTGCTCTAGGGATCTTTAAATAGTGAAGCTATTAGGGTTATCAAACAAGGAAACCCTAATTTTGATGCTTAAGCCCTAAGCAACCCATGGACTCCTTCCTTAAAGGCCCTAGGACGATTTCTAATGGGTTTCCCCATAGAACTCGTCCACCCCTTTAATATGGAGTCCATTAGCCCAATATTCAACTATCATACAATTGACAGTTCAAGTCCCTTAAGTTTAATTAATCTCTTTTAGCCATAAACTTAATTCTTATTAATTCTTGACTAATATTAATTAAACAATATGATTTCTCCTTTAATATATTATTCTCATAATATTTTAATAAATCATAATTAATCCTCTTTCTTCATAATTCATCCTATCAAGTTGCTTTGGTGAAGGCAGCCCAAAAGGACCACGCACCATCGGGTCAAGTACATACCAAAATAGTTATGAACATAGACACTAATCCAACACTAACTAGTACTAAGATTTTCGAACATATACCTGACCCTAGAACTGCAAGCATGAATCATCGATGATCTTTGTCAAAAGCTGCACTAACAAGAAAAATAATACAAACAACAAAAACAAGAAAATCTTTTTGTAGATTTTGATTTTTAGAAAATTAAATGACAAAATAAAGTTAAATTATTTATAATCATTTTGAGTTTCCGAAAATTGAAAAACAAAATAAAAATAAAATCTTTTTGGTCTTTTTGATTTTTCAAAAATTGAAAAATGAAACAAAAATAAAATCTTTATGGTCTTTTTGATTTTTCGACATAAAAGTAACAAACAAAAAAAATTGTACAAAACTAACAAAAATTTGTGGTTAAGCAGTGTGAACATAATGTCGAATTTGAAGCGTTTCGAAGCACTGAACATGAATAGTAACTTCTGAATGATAGGTTATTTCCTCTAAGAAGACATTCAACACCTCTGAATTGACACTATTGTACTTTGTTCTCTTATCATTCTTTCAAAATCAATCAAGTAACTGAATTTCCTTCAATCATTCCTAGACTCCCCAAAATTCTGAAGAATGATTTCTCATCTAATGGCTTTATGAAAATATCAGTGGTTTTAACAAAGTGAACTTTGATATTGCCATCCTCAACATGATCTTTTATAAAGTGATAGCGAAGAGCAATATGCTTGGTTTTTGAATGTTGCACAAGATTGTGACAGATTCGTATGGCACTTTGCAAATCACAATACAACGGAATTTTCATCATCTTAATTACATAACCACGCAGTTGACTTTGAATTCATATGATTTGTGAAGTGCAAGCTGCTGTAGCAACATACTCTGTTTCTGCAGTGGATATCGAAACACATGTTTTCTTCTTCGACTTCCAGCTTACTAACTTCCCATCCAATAATTGACATCCGCCACTTGTGCTTTTTCTATCAAGATTGTAACTCCCTAAATCAGCATCAGAAAATGCGTGTATGATGAATACTGTTTTCGAAGGATACCACAATCCTAACAAAATAGAGCCTTTGAGATATCGAAAAATATTCTCCATTGGTGTTAAGTGTGGTTCTTTAGATTCGATTGATATCTGGCATAATTATAGATAGAAAACATAATGTTAGGTTGACTTGCCATAAGGTAAAGTAACGAACCTATCATGCTTCTTTATAAAGTAAGACCAGCAAATGGTTTATCTAACGAAGTTGTGAGCCTTTTTCCAACTACCATTAGTACTTGTAATTTCATGATATTCACTAAGACAAAATTTTCAAGTAGATTCTTTGTGTATTTTTCTTTATATATAAAAATTCCTTCTTTGCTTTGACGAATATTCAATCCTAGAAAATTGTTTATTTTTCCCATCATTCTCATTTCAAATCGACTTTTCATCAGATCTTCGAAATCTCTAGACAAAGCAGGGTCAGTCGAGCCAAATATAATATCATCAACATATATTTGCAGAAGTATAAGATGATCCCCAACTTTCATTCGAAAGAGTGTGGGATCCACTGATCCTTGTTTAAATTTTGATTGTTTTAAAAAAGAGGTAAGAGCTGCATACCATGCTCTTGGTTCTTGTTTTAACTCATATACAACTTTATCTAAAATATAACAATGATTAGGAAATTCTTCATTGATAAAACCTGGAGGTTGCTCAACATATATTGTTTCTTTAAGTTCTCCATTTAGAAAAGCACATTTGACATCCATCTGATAGACATCAAAATCCTTGTGTGCTGCATAGGCCAAAAATATTCGAACAACCTTGAGTCTTGCGACAGGGGAAAAGGTTTCCTCATAGTCGATACCTTCTTGTTGTGAATAAGCTTTAACTACAAGCCTAGACATATTTCGAACAATATTACCATCTTTATCTATTTTATTTTTTAAAATCCATTTTAGCCCACAATCGAAAAATCTTTTGGTTTAGGACTTAATCTCCAAACCTTGTTTCTTTTGAATTCAAACAATTTAGATTACATTGCAACAACCCAATCCGAGTGTTTCATTTCAGCCTTAACTAATTTTGGTTATATTTAAGAAATAAAAACATTAAACATGCAAAACTCTTGATGAGCATTAAGTACCACATTCTTTGCACAAATTTGAGCTCTTGTTAACACACAATCTTGTGGATTTCCATGCACTTGTTCTTTTGGCTAATTTCTTGTCCATCTCTCCAATGGTGGATATGCTGGATCAAATTCCAATTGTGTATCTTCGAAAATTTCTTCATTTTCTGAACCCGCAACATAAATATTATCGTTTAAATCATGAAAAATTTCATCTTGATTATTATTCGACACATTTAGCTCCCCCTCGACAATTTTATTTTCAGGTTGCTACCCCTCAACATCACCATCCATTCTTAGGTTGTCCCCCTCGAAAGAATGCTCCCCTCAATATGAGAATTCGAAAGCAAGTTCTCCCCCTTCACTTGATCAATTTGCATACTTTCGCTATTTCCAGAAGATGGTGATGTTGAGTTTTCATCAACTACATCCGGAGTAAATGTCGAAAAATCAGAATGCTTTGATGATTCCGGAAGTTGATTATCTTGTGCAATGATTCCATCATTTGCAGCCCTATCTCGAATACCAAAAATTAAATCATAATCGAAATTAGACGAATTAAAAATTTCAGATTCATCTTTTGATTCATTAAGTATTGGTTTGTGTTCAAAACACTTTTTAACTTGTTTGATATAATAATCATCGAACGTAAGATAGAATGTTTCTTCAATTTTCCTTGTTCGACTATTCAACACTCGATATGCAACCGAATGATGAGAATAACCCAAGAAAATTCATTCGTCAGCTTTGGACTGAAATTTCGAAAGATTATCCTTGAGATTCGTTATAAAACACCTGCAACCAAAAAAACATGAAAGAATTTGACATTAGGTTTAAGGTTATTGATAATTTCATAAGGAGTAATGTTGAATCTTTGATGAATAAAAGATTTGTTTTGAGTAAAACATGCGGTACAGAGTGCTTCGGCCCAAAGATATTGAGGAAGGTTCGCATAGATGAGTATTGTTATTGCTACATCACAAAGAGATCGATTTCGCCTTTCAACAACACCATTTTATTGATGTATGTAAGGTGAAGAAAAATTATGCGAAATCCTCTTGTCAAATAAAAATGAATCAGTAACATTGTTCTTAAATTCGAAACCATTATCACTCTTGATTTTTCGAACTTACTTCTTCAAGCTTGTTTCCATCTTTTTGATAAAATACATCATTATTTGAGCAACTTCTGAGTTTAACCTGAAAAAATGAACCCAAGTAAATCGAGAAAAATCATCAACAATGACTAAAATTTACCGTTGTTGAGAGTTTCAACTGTCGATGGTCCACATAAGTCAATGTTATGTAATTCCAATGATTTGATAATCTTCGAATCTATGATAATTGGATGACCTTGTTTATGCTGCTTCCCTTTCTCACAAGAAGCACACAAAGTAATGTTATCAAATTTTAAAACAGTTAAACCTCTTACCAGATCTTAAACCTCCAGTTTGTTCAGATTTCGAATGTTCAAGTGTGAAAGCCTTCGATGTCAAAGCCAGCTAATATCTGATGAAGCTTTCGAATGTAAACACACAGATTGAATACTAATAATAGACTTTATGTCAATAGCGAACATGTCTCCTTGTCTTTTGGATTTGTGCAAAATTTCTTTTGTATTGACATTCGAAATAATGCTTCCTTCTTCATTAAACACTACTTGATTTCCAATCCCCACAACAAGTTGCAAGACACTAATAAAATTATGTTGAAGACCTTCGACATAAGCTACTTGATTTATAGTAAACTTCCATTTGTGATTTACTATATCCCTGTACATGAAACTTTTGATTCTTACCAAATTTCACAACATCAACATTTTCCAAACTTCGATAATTACATAAATTCTCTTTCCTTCCAGTCATGTGATGAGAGCGACCACTATCAATATACCATTTTTCATCATATTGCTCGTCACATAAAACTTGCAATCATTGGAAAAATTTAGGTAACCAAGGCTGTTTGGGTCCTTTGTGATTAGTTTAAAACACATTGTGAAATTAAGATGCTTAAATCCAATTACAAACTTTTGATTTCACACAATCAATTAAGTCCACTTCATTTGGTAAAGGCTTAGATATATAACTTTTCGAAAGTTTAGGACTTTTCACTAACGTTCACCTTTGTTTTCTCAGATTGTGGCTTTGTTACCTTATCTTTCGAAACATGACACCATGCCTTAACTAAAGATCTCGAGTCTTTCGATGATGAACTGACATTCGACATTTCGTTCAAATACTATTCATAAGCATTTTTGATTTGTTGTTGAGATTATTTTCCTGTTTGATAAGACTTTCGTTTTCCTTCAAGCCAATGATCGATATTTTGCACACTTGATCGTTCCTTGGTATACGAAACTTTAAAGGCTTGTTGTGCTGGGGGATTGGGAAAAATTGGTTGTTGTGGTGGTGTGAATTTGACATTTCCTTTTGAGTGAACTGTATCAACCTTTTGTGTTTCAACCTTTCACTCAAAGCACTATTTTAAACTTCTTCAATAAAAATGAATTGGTTTTAGATGGAAATGAATTTGAAAAACCATTATTGAAAAACCTTGTTGGATTATTAAAATGAGGTTTCCTCAAAGATGATGAATTTTTTGATATTTGAAAATTTCCTTCATGAGACATGTGACTTTGAGTTTGTGTCATAAGCTTAGTTTCTTGATTGTTTATTTTCAAAACATCAGCATGTGAAGTTGATTGGGACAAATGCTTTTTAGACAGATCAGGATTTTTCTTTATGACTGAACTTGATGAAGACATTGTCTTAACCTGTTCTGATATTTTCTTTTCAGTTCTTTTCTTTTGCAAATCATTTTTTTTTCTAATTTCAACAATTTGCCAAAATATTTTCTTTCTTGCCCGTCTATTTGAAACTCCATTTTCTTTCAAAAATTTGTCAATTTGATCCTTAAATTCTCTTGAATTTATTTTCACATGTTGTGATTTGACTTCCAATTGTGTTTCAACTTCTTTTAAAACTGTTGATTTTTCAAACCATGTTCTTTGAGGTTTTTGTCTTTGAAAAATGTATGTATTCTTTGTTAGATTATTTTCTACAACACTTTTATTAGAGAAAAAACCATCTTTTGAAGTTTGCTTATTATCTCCATCTACTAATTTGTTAAATTCAGGTTTGATGTTTTCAACATTTCCAGACGTAACAAATACTTCATTTGGGAAAATGACATCATCTGTGCACTTGAAATTGGGATACACAACCGTATTTGTTTCGAGATAATGAGCACCTTTTTTATTTCATCAGTTTGTTGAAATTTTGTGTTTCACCATACACCTAGTCAACAACAATTCGTGATATTTCACATTCTTTCAAAACATATTTTTTTGCGTTTGTGTCTTTCAAATTTTCGTGATCACTCTCGTCATCATCACTAAGGTCAGCTTGACTATCTCTGACACTTACATGATCAAAATCACAAACTTTTGAAGTGGAGGCTTGATCAGTGTCAGTCTTAGCTAACAAATCATCATATTTTTCTTTGCCTTTACTCAAACATGTGACATTAATGACAGACAACTGAGAACAGTCAACATCTTCAATTTCACTGATTTCTCTAAAATTATCAGAATTATCCTCAATATCAGCAAAATTAGATTGATTGTCAGATTTCGAATTCTCAGTTCTGTTCAAAATTTGAAATTGTTCATCTTTGGTTGAGGTGTCATTCACAATGTCAACTAATTCATTAGAATCCAGACATTCATCAATTTTCACAACTCCATATGCATATTTATTATCTGGAACTTTATCAAAATCTAAAATATTCTTTTCACAATCACAAGAAGTTTCATCAACTTTTTCTCTTTCGAAAGTTAAGAATGATAAAAGGTTGCCATGTTGTTCTCTACTGATTTCACACGAATGATGTAATTCAATTAATTTTCCATAGAGTGTATCATAATATTTGTTATCTACAGCTCTAAACAATCTATGTTAGACTTCTTTGTTTCAAGGATTCTTTGAGTTTCTTGCTACTGAGTATTAGCTTTCTTATCTTCATTGCTAGCAGAAGTAACAAGATAATTCACATAAGTAATTTAAGCATCAAACTCAGTTGATACATAATTATATGCAGATGAAGGAATGTTAAAAGATTGAAGTATAGAATGGAGCTTTACAGTCATTGGTGCATTATCTCCTAACTTTGAAACAACACATCTTCCTGTTACATTCTTTTCTTCGACATCCTTGCACCTCTCATACATGGCGCCATGGGTTGGATTTCTCATTTCTTCATTATCAGACCCCCATGACAAGTAAGGAAAAAGTCAAAAAGTACTTCACTTGTTGCCAGAGGAGAAGATGTAGATGAGGGTATCTACCTGAATCACCCTTTAGGTTCTTCTCTTGTTTCAAATCCTCATCTTTTACCTCTTTCTTCTGACACCTCTTCTCCTCACTAACTTTCCGTGAATAACTTCCCTTTGTTTCTTTAGACTTCATCTTCGCATTAAATGGCTTCTTGTAAAACTTCTTCACCTTGTTGTTAGAGTAAAATGCAATAGATTTATCATCTGAGTTAACAATATGACCTTCTTCCTCTGAACCCTCGTTCTCAGCAACTTCCTTCTCACTTTTTCTACCACTGGCCTTCGATACCAGAGCTAAAGGACCACCCAAAATGATCATTGACTCTTCTGCCATTTGATTCAGTTCAGTTTCATGACTTTTTAGTTGGTTGTAAACATCATTAGAGGTAGAAAAATGGAAGCCATGTTGTGTCTTAATCATCAAGCTTACATTCCTCTATTCTTTTTGAAGACCCATTACAAAAGTAATGTTGTATTCCATCTTTTTCCTTTTGATTCCATACCTTGTGCACTTGTAGATAAGCTCGTTCAGACGATCATAATACATTTCAATTGTTTCTCCATCTTTCTACTTGAATTCTCTTAATTCAATCAGACATTGTTTTACAGAATTGATTTTGGTCTTCTCACTCCCCTGGTACTTTTCCTTCAACGTATTCCACATCTATTTTGAAGTTGTGCATGTGCATACATGATTATACACTATAGGATGAAGAGAACCACGAAGCTCTCTCCTGTATTTCTTCTCGTACTTATTCAACCTTTCATTTTGTTGAGTAATACTTGGAGTTGATCAAGAAGTACCTATGCTTTCAACAGTGGAAGGTGGAATTACATCATATGTAATGCATTCCGATTACTCTTCATCTATGCCATTCGAGTAATCCTTCATTAGATCAGCGCACTGATCGTAATACTCTAGAATTAGCATTGGAATCTTCGTAGATGATCCAAAAAGATGAGAATACGATGTCATCATGTTCATGTTGAAATTCACCATGGATGTACTGATGACTTTTTAGAAAAACTTCATAAATTTGAGAATTAATGGATGAATTGAATAGAAAGAACAAGAACATTCGATTATAAAAACTTGTTGCATAATAAAATCACAACTCAAGATCTATGATGATTTTCAATATCAAATGTGCGGAAATTTTTGAATCTAAGATGAGATTCAAAATATGATAGATACATAATGAAAATCAGATCATTGCAGTATGATTCCTTCTCTAATACCAATTGTACAAGTGAGTTAATCGAGTATTAATGTAATCAGAGTAATCAAAGTAGTATGAACACGAAAAGTAAATAAGATCTAGTTTATAGCTTGATTATACTTTTGAATACACATAGAATCCTTAGACAGAATGACTTGGAAACGTTCTATCTAACCCTGAGTACAAATCCTATTTATAGGAGAATCAGAAAGTATACAAAATATACTAAGGGCTAAACATCATGACTTCGAAACTATTATGCCTTAGTAAATAGATAAAATGACTTTTAAAACCGACTCATATAATTTCGACATATTACAACATATTTGACACTAACAAAATTTTCCACAATACTTTGTATAGTTTGGCAATGTTGGCCCCTTTGCTGTTGTAATTAGAGATTGACTACATTTTTTTTTTAATATTTGTCACTTTAAGTCAATTTACCATTTTTGCCTTCATTTTGCCATTTTTTTGTATCACTACTTATTTTTATTATAGATTGCTCACATGTGTTTTAATATTTCTCACTTTCAGTCCCTTTCACCATTTTGACCATCCTTTTGTCCTTTTTCTGACTATCAATTTGTACTTCCATTTTGACTTCATTTGGTCATTGTTTTCTCACCGTCATCATTTGTGAATAAAACATGATGCATTTCAAAAATACCAGATTTAAAAAGTATACAAAAAGAGCCACAAGGGGGACTTGTGGTTCACTACGGGCTCACCCACGGATTTATAATTATTTACAAGTGTTGTCGGTATAACTTTTATAAAATATATATAACCTATAAAATAAGTAAACATTCATTATATGTATATGCAATTGTTACCAAAAGACCCAAACATATACTCATGGATATATAACAATAATTTATAATGTTTAAGGACTGAGACTTGGCATTGTTAGAGTCTCAGTACCTCCATTATATATATATATATATATATATATATATATATATATATATATATATATATATATATATAAATGTGAAGTATTATGAATATATTCCATATGTATATATCAAATTAATAAAAGGTCTATGTATACATGATATGTATAAAAAAATATTATTTTCTATGAGATAACTAAATACACATGTATATATATATATATATATATATATATATATATATATATATATATATAACATTAGAATAGAAATGAATTCATGGAAAATATAATAAAAGATCTATTGGTATACAAATACACCTATTTAATCTACCAAATACAAATAAATAGATAAAGAGATCCAAATTACTTCTATACTATATTTTGTGGAAAAGAAAACGTTTTCCTTTCTAAATTGAACCTCCACTCAATACATGAAACCCATCCAAAAGCAATTGGTACTCATCTTTGTAACATCCATAAAGTTCAACCCAATTTAAAACTTTTTCAACCAATTAAAAACCATTAATTATTACAAAGTGTTTTCAAAATAGTTTCATGTCACAGTATCCTAGAAATCAAAATAATAAAAATGTGAGGAGTTGTATGATCACGCCTTTGCCTTTCCACGATCATCCGAGGTACCTGAAACCAAAACTGAAACTGTAATGTTGAATCTTAGTGAGTTCCCCCAAAATACCGATATGTAACAACAATACACATATTAACAGCATGTAATGGGTCCATAACTCTACAAACTGGATTACCCCTGGGCCCTCAGTGTGATCCTGGCTTGCCTTTCAGGCCTACTGCTCACATCTGGCTTGCTTCCGAGCCCACAACATAAGTATGGTTTGCTCATGAGCTCGTAGCTTATGACTAGCTTGCCCCCTTCAGTCCTAAGACTGGAATATAACTGATAAGCCCTCATTATGAGTCTGGCAAGCTCCCTTTGCCCTCAACCCACAACTGGAATGCCTAGGAGTCCACAGTATAGAACTGCTATGCTTTCCCGGCCCTCAACTCATATCTGATCTACTCCAGGGTTTGTTGTTCAACGCACGAAGCAGTGCAACGTCAACCCTACCGACACAACATGTCGACATATAAATACTAAATGCACATTCAATTAATCAAACAATAACACATGTAGTCCTACAGATCCACCAAACTAGCATAGCCAACTAGCATGCATGACTATCTCATACTCAAGAAATCATCAACTACTAGGATATCAGATCCAATGGGCCGGTATTGGCGCCTTCGACCCCTTAGTATAGTGAGGATAACTCACCTCACAGATTCGAACTGTAGCGATAAGATCAAACTCTTGAAGCACAACCGTAGACTCCACCACCTATATGGACCATAGAACTGTTGGATTAATGTCTAAGTCCATAACTATAATTGGTAAGACTTGACCCGACCCTGCATGGTCCATTTGGGTTGCATACCATCATGCACTTGGATAGACTAAATAAGAGAAATAAAATACTTATGGTTATTAATATATTAGAAGTATATTAATAATAAGAATAATGAGATTATTTAATTAGTATTGATCAAGAATTAATCTAGCATTAATTGAGTGATCAAAAGAAGACTAATTAAATATGTGGGTAGATTGTGTAAATCATCCATACTTGTATAGTGGGCTAATGCTCCATGGATTATCTAGTTGGGCCAAAACCCATATGATGCTCAATGGATGCTCCATGGTGTATTTGAACCCATGGATCCAAGGAAATGGAAAGTCATGACAATTATGGTTTACCCTAATTGTATAACTATATAAGCGTCTTATTCTTGAGGAAAATCGGCCACTAGTGAGAGTAACAAAGGGCTAGCCGATTTCATGAAGTGTAGAATTCTCTCTAAGTTATTCTAAGTGTTTTGATGATTGTTAACCATTTGAGGTGTCACACTTGGGGCACTAGGCACTCAAGCTTCATGAAGACAAGCACTAACTTAAAGGTATGTATTCTATCTTGTTATATCCATTGTTTTGTATGTTAGATTAGGATAATACCTTGGATGTTCATATTTGCATGTATAATAGAGAAAACATAGATCCAAGGTATTTAGGGTTGCATGTACACTTAAGAGTGTTAGAATGCTCATAACCCAACAGTGGTATCAGAGCCTAGGCTTGTTTTCTTGTTATACCTGCAATAGAAGCTGAAAAATCGAAATTGGTGCTGTCAGCCCAGCAGACTCGCCGAGTCCATGAAAGGGACTCGACAAGTCCAAGGCAAAATGCATCCAACTCGCCGAGTCGTGTTCATGCACTCGACGAGTTGGACCCCAGACAGCATATTTTCGAGGTTTTTGGCTAGAAATGGACTAGGAACATTACCCTAAGTTGTTTTTGAACTTATAAACTTGTTTTTTAATGAGGTAATGTTCATGCTAATCCATTTTCAAAGATAATTGTCAATAGATTCATGTTTTGTATTAGTTTAAAGGTTAGACTAATTACATGAAAAAGTTTGATTTGAATTATCTTGTTCTTATGAGTTGCTTAGATTAATAGAAAAGTTAATTGAAATAGTTGTTTTCAATCCATTTTAATCTAAGAGTTGAGTATAAAATGTGTTTGTGTAACTTGTCCTCAAGTTACATGAAGAGTCACATTAAAGACTCATAAAACTCATAAAATTGGCAAAGGTTACAAAAAATGAAGAGTCTAGTTCTAATTAATTGGAGTTATGACTCCATAATTTGTCCTCAAGTTATGGAGGAGCTCTCTCTTCATTAAATAAATAAAAAAAATAAAAAAAAAATGTAACCTTAATTAATTCCATAAGTTATAAAAATAAAGAAAAGTTAATTCTTTATTAGTTTAAAGTCTTCCATAACTTGTCCTCAAGTTATAGAACTTGAAGAGTTTTTGGATTAAAACTACTTTAAATACATAAGTTATGGAATTAATTAGTTTTGAATAGTTTCAAAACTTGCCCTCAAGTTTTGGAATTTGTAAAGTTTTCTCTTATGAATACTTTAATTCCAAGTTAGCCCTTAGAATTTTAAAAGTTAAAATTCAACCCTTATACTTTATAATATTATAAGTTAATAATATATACATGTATAAGAGTAAAGTCGGTCTTACCGCTAGTACGCCTCATTCACGAAGCCGGTCTATAAGGTGGGTATAAGGTTGTTGCCTATAAAATGGCAACTTAATGGGTGTCCACTCTCACCCACCGCTTGCTTGACTGGTGGAGGGTCGTTAGCCGAACGGGTTTGACAGGACTATAATTCTCCCTTCATTAAAAGTATTAATGATAAATACTAAGTAACTAAACTCTTAATAATTCCCAATCTTAGTTACTTAGGAAAATGTGAAGAAGGTGCTAATCCATGAAATTACACTTTGCACTTTGTTTAAGTCAGTTAGTGGAGCGTGTCTGGTTAACCGGCACACTAACTCGTATTTAACAAGGTAGGCAAAGGGTAACTTAATGTTTATCATAGTATCGATGGAGCGTGTGTGGTTAACCGGCACATCGATTGAGGGGTAATTTATTAAGGGTACCAAGTAATTTGCATGGTTACTTCACACCTTGTTTTGTGATCCTCGGCATCCCAGTCACAAAACCTGAAGGGCACACTCGAGATTGAAACATGCCATTGAACAGTTCAATGAATCTCAAAAGATCTAGGAGTTTCAAAACCAATTAAAACCTAATAATACATTTGGTTTATCTTGGTGGAAATTGGTGAATCGTCATTCACCTACCTTCAAATTGTTTTATAGCTTGGATTACGGCATACCTCTTCTGAGTTATAAAATAGTCTGTTGGGTCCTAGCCTTAATATTTCATATTGGGTGTCATATTAAGGACTTTAAAATCAACTATCTTGAATATCTCCCAAAAAGATGTCTGGTTTAGACATTTATGATCTTCCCAAATCTCTTGAAACAAGCTTTCCTAAATGAAGATGATGTCCCATGGAAATCATACTTCTGTCACCTCCTCCAAATTATTCTCCCTACCCCACAAGTTCTTTAAAAGTTTAAAGTCACTCGAGCCCTATTGGCAAGTAAAGGTCTTGGTGTGGTCACATCTTGGAGATGTAGTCACATATTGACAAGCCGGGAGAGTTGGGTGTCAAAGTCTTGAGAAAGTTGGTGGTTCAATCACTTTCTAAGTCACATAGTGAGTTCCTTTGGGACACCTATGAAATAGACTATGACAAGACCCTTAATGATCTTATCTATTGTTAAGATCAACTTCCTGAAACTTTATGGACATTGACAATGGTGACACTGGAAATACAGAAAAAGCATTCTCTTCCCAATGGAAAGGGATCGGCCATAGTCAACTCAGTTGAACAAATGGTAAAGAGAAAAGCTAAGTCTGTGATAGTCCCGTGTACCATTATCAAAGGGTCCATATGTTTATATTGCCAAAGAAAGGGTCATTATTTGCGAAGCTGCCAAATTTACCTAAGGATGTTAAAGTCAATAAGGTTGACTCTACTTCAGGTAAAGTCCACTACTCTAACTCTGTTAAGTTTCTATTCTGAGATTCTTATTACATGATGTGACTGGGTCACATGTTGATGTTTTAAGAATCAAAGAAAAGTGAAGAAACTTAAAGAAAGAATATGTTGAATCAGATCGTGTAGATGGATTTCTATCGCATAGTTTGAAGATTTGATTCTTGAGCTACTTCTTAGGAGTTATGAGGTATTGCTTAGGAATAGATAACAACAAGTTTTCATATGGATTGTAAGGATAAGTTTTTCCACATAGTTTTAAAATAAAAGAAAATTTTTGATTTTATTTATTTTAAAATATCCTTACAATGGCATTTGAGGAAAAATTGTTGCTTATATGATTCCATTAATAGCAAGAGTGGAAATATGAAATTGATTCCTTCATTTGTGGTAATGTCTAAATTTACCAAATAAGGAAAGATTCTCATCACCCAAGTTTCAGTTGGACCGGAACTTGGAATCATGCAAGTTGTATAACATGATGAATGAGAACTTTCAAGTATTGAAAAAATTAAGACTAATTACTTATTCACATGGATGTGTGAGTAAAGTAATGGACTAAGGGATCGAGTACACATTCTTGTGCACTGGTCAAGTCCATCACAAAAGATTGATAAGACTATTCGTCATAGTTTACTAAAGCTCAGTAAATATGATTATACTTATAAGCTTAAGTGTAACTCTGAGACATTGGAAAAGGTTTCAATGCATGGCAGAGCGGATAAGAAGAATCAAATTAGGCAGAAGGATAAAAGTTTCTCAAATCTGAAAAGATGGGAGAGTACTTTAGTATCAGTTTTGTGATCATCTTAATGATTAAGAAACCATATCAAAATTAGTTCTCTAAGGAAGTCTTAGTGCATTCTTATGACTAAGAAGAAGGGATCTTGAAATGTTGAAATGGTTAAATCAAGAAGATGAGTCATACTTGGTTCCAATACAAGTCTTAGAGTCATACTACAAGATTGTGACTTGAGTGACATGTCTCAAAGAAGGTTTAAAACACTTGTCAAATGTAAGAGTAAAAGTTTTCTACTCTTGTACATTTGAAATTGGTAAGTTGTGATGTTTTGGATAAAACAAAGACCAACTCAGGCCAATTGTGTGAAGCGTTTGTCTTGATAAAGAATCCACACTATCCCTTGAATATTTAACAAGAGAGTGTTATATGTCAAGAGGACAGAGGGAGTCTTAAAGGTCTTGAAAGTCTCAAGAACTAATCAAGAATAAAACCTGAAGTTCTTCACTAGCACACGACTTGAGGTTTATAACCTATCGTGTTGACATATTCTGTGCCCATTCTAGTTAAAGTTGGCTTCGCATATGAGTTCGTAGAGTTCTCAATGTGTTGCACAACAACTTGGAAGCAATGGTAGGCCCTTGAGCTGCCAGGTGGCAAGAAGTTAAGATTGAGTTCAGTCAATATGAGTTTGGATTTGTCATTATCCTTGTCTTGTGACTATGGTTTTGACAATTCACATGGATAAGAACACATACACCATTAAATCTAAGTGTCATAAGGTTTCTCTCCGATTCATGAAAATGATGGTGAGGAAACAATTTCACTAAGTAGATTTTAGTTAGATAGCAATTGTGATATTCACATTCTCAAAGTCGTTAGTGGAGCGTGTGTGGTTTACCGGCACACTAACCTGGACTTGTGAGAAGTGGCAAAAAAGGTCTAACCATTATGATTACGGCATCCCTCTTCATAATTGTTTAGACACACAAGTGTGCTATCTAAGGGAAGGTGTATGATTTTGATAAAGTTTTATCAAAACAATCCAGTATCAGAAATCTGAACTTTGGTAAGAAAGTCAATAAAGTATTGATTTCTAGAAGTCCAGCTGATTTCGGAGTACATGTCAAAGCTAGTGGGAGCATAAGTGTTATGCTAATAATCATCATGTTAGTGGGAGCATGATAATTATGATAAAGATTGCAAGTTAGCAATGTTAATTATAGAAAACAAAAGGTTTCAATTGGGAAAAAGTTGTGCTATAATTAAGGGAGAGGAAATTATACTTCATCTCAAATCTATAAGCTTAGATCGTGAGGTTTTAATCATTTAGTCAAGGATATATATGAATTTCATGTTGGAATGGCTCAACATAAGGAAATTATGTATATGGGTCCATTATTTGCGTTCTTAAATTCGATTATGATTACGGCATCCCTTTTCATAATCTGAATTATGAGAACTTGGCAAATAGAAATGGAAATGTTATAGCAAAAGACTGGTTTAGTCTTTATGTGAGACATCATGAATCGTGTCCCATATGCTTCAGATATAGGATCGATTACATGTGAGACATCATGAATCGTGTCCCATATGCTTCAGATATAGGATCGATTACATGTGCTATAGTTATCCGTTCTAAAAGTTTCCAAATGCCCGGGGCATTAAGAAGGGAAAAGGTTTAGAACTGGATTTGACTAAAAGGATTAAACAATTGTTGAGGACAATCTAAGGTTTACCGAAGATTGTTTGCTCAAGGACAGCTGGAAGTGTAGTGATAATTCTGGAAGGACCATATTGACATAATCTGTAAGGAGGCAACTCTTGTTTAGAAGTGATAGTCGAAATGGAATCTGGAAATGTTTCAAAGTTAGAATTTTCAATCTATGTAAGATTAAGGAAACTTAATGCAAGAAGGATGGTTCCAAGGAGTTGATCTCCTTTGGAATGCTCTGTAATGATTGTTGCCAAGTCTTTCTGACTTTATGCATAATCATTACAAGAGGATCAATGCATATAAGTTTAGAATCTAACAAATTTCAGTAAATGGCATGAATTTGGAATTCTTGCATTTGCAGTAAGGATTTGGGAGTGTGAAAGGAGAATCATTGAAGTTATGTTCAATTGATCTAGTTCACAAAGTAAAGATCATAGACAAACATAGTATGCATACTTGGTGTATGGCTTGACTAGTGTTTAGAAAAACATAGTGTACATGCTTGGAGCATGGGACAACTATTGTTTTAAATTCAAGAATAATGTTGATAGCTGAAACAGTATACAATGAATAATGTGTAATCATATGGTGATAAATAAAAAGTGTTTTATTTATATTCATAAGTTCTGAGACCATATTGGATTCAATTATTATTGTGTTTCATTTTGCATGTTTTGACTTCCCGAATAAACTAGGTTATTCTTCCGGAATGACTAAGTTATTCAAACCATCCACAGTCGGTCATATGTTGGAAGTGGATATGAATTAAGACTGTCATGGGTTGGCTTGTAGAGGTCTAAGGTGTTGGACAAATGGCTGCAACACTCATGAGTGCTCATAAGTTCTGAGTATTGGATTCAACCCGCGCTCATTGGAATCACTTCATGGATTTTATCACGAGTGATCATGAGACGATAATATCTTATATTCTTCAAACCTAGAGATATGAGTTGTTACTATGAGTTGGTTGTACATTGATTGCACGAAAATGCATTGGTAACTCGATGTTATTAAACGTGTCTTTGTGTATGATTCAACAAGTAGTAGAACAAGCCATATGAGTCGAAGTTTATCCATTCCTTTTACCTTCGGGATAAAAGCGATATCTGTGGGCCCCTCGATGATTTGATGATGACAAATGGAAGTGCTCGGCCGGGCCAGGACTGATTTGATTTGTTCAATTAGTCATTCGTCATAAATCGGAAATCGGGAAACAACAAATGGACAGAGAGAATGATTATAATCCATGTCTCAGTCCATATGATATCTAGAATGGAGGAATATATGATCCCTTATCTAATGGACAAGTCATTGACAAAGATCAGAGTTCATCTACAAGGTCAGATTTCGACAGAAGCTTTTGAGAGCTACTATTGCCAGTTGGTTCCTGAAGTCATACGCAATAATAGTTTTAGACTTATCCAAGTGGGAGACTATTGGATTAATGTCTAAGTCCATAACTATAATTGGTAAGACTTGACCCGACCCGGCATGGTCCATTTGGGTTGCATACCATCATGCACTTGGATAGACTAAATGAGAGAAATAAAACACTTATGGTTATTAATATATTATAAGTATATTAATAATAAGAATAATGAGATTATTTAATTAGTATTGATCAAGAATTAATCTAGCATTAATTGAGTGATCAAAAGAAGACTAATTAAATATGTGGGTTGATTGTGTAAATCATCCATACTTGTATAGTGGGCTAATGCTCCATGGATTATCTAGTTGGGCCAAAACCCATATGATGCTCCATGGTGTATTTGAACCCATGGATCCAAGGAAATGGAAAGTCATGACAATTAGGGTTTACCCTAATTGTATAACTATATAAGCATCTTATTCTTGAGGAAAATCGACCACTAGTGAGAGTAACAAAGGGCTAGCCGATTTCATGAAGTGTAGAATTCTCTTTAAGTTATTCTAAGTGTTTTGATGATTGTGAACCATTTGAGGTGTCACACTTGGGGCACTAGGAACTCAACCTTCATGAAGACAAGCACTAACTTAAAGGTATGTATTCTATCTTGTTATATCCATTGTTTTGTATGTTAGATTAGGATAATACCTTGGATGTTCATATTTGCATGTATAATAGAGAAAACATAGATCCAAGGTATTTAGGGTTGCATGTACACTTAAGAGTGTTAGAATGCTCATAACCCAACAAGAACCACATCCATTAGTTCCCAATTCACTAAAATACCGCCAAAAGTCAAACCGGTCAATCCTTGGTCAAAGTCAAAGTCAACGGTCAAGGGCAACACTCCATGTTGACCCAACTCATCGAGTGCAGTTCACTGACTCGTACAGTCCTTCCAGAACTCGAGAAATCATGAAAACTCTTGTTGAATCGCCGAACTTCCAGACAACTCATCGAGTACATACATGTCTATGTGTTGGGAAAACCCTAACTGAATCGTCGAGACTCCTTACTGACTCGTTGAGTTGACCATGCAACTCGTTGAGTCCCTTCAGTTCATTTCCCATTCAAACATTTTTAAGCTATCCGAAAGCTCCAAGTTGTAGATCCAACTTCCTAAGACATGGTTTCCACGTAAAGTTGCAAACTTTACATACATGCATGGTCCTAAATGCAAAAAGTAGACTAAGGAAAAGGTTAGCTCCAAGGGAAAGACCTAAGAATGCCAAATCTAATAACTTCATAGTTATAGGGACCAAGGGGAGCCCAGATCTGAAGTTACAACTTTAGATCTTGCCCTAATATTCAAAATGACTCCCATATGTGCTAAGGATAGCCCTAAACCGAAACATGAAGACATTTACCTCAAGAGGGACCAAGGTAACCACTTGTTACCTTCAAAATGATGCGAAGATGAAGTAGAGTATAATCCACAAGCTCCTTTTTGCTCCAAGCCTCATATACTTCACACCATCTTCACACAAAGCACCAAAATAACTTTTAAGCCTCATACTCACTCAACAACACGATTAATAGCGATTATGGTTTCTCTTAGCCATCAAGCGGGGAGGTAAAGGACTAGAGGAAGGGACTTAAGGTCCTTTAAATAGGAGGCAAACCTTAAAAATTCAGGTTTCAACTCCCAGCTCCTACCCATCGAATCCATGTCCTCCGACTCGTCGAGTAGATCTAATAATCCATGTGGGCTAACCCGCCTCTACACGACGAGCTGGGGGCAACTGAATCGTCGAGTAGGTCCATGAATATATATGTATATATATATATATACATATATAATGCTTTATATATTATACCTGGGAGTCAGGGAGTTAAAATGCTCCACCACTTGAACTAGACTTCGTCCTCGAAGTCTACTACGGCGAACAATCCTGGATAGTGGTTCCACATCCCTGCATTTGACTCCCACGTCCACTTGGACCCCCTCCTATGACCCTACTATACCTTTAAGGTACTTCCTTGTTACATAGAATGTTCACCCTCCTCTTAAGAATAGCCACCAGCCTCACCACATAATTCAGGCGCTCATCGGCATGAATATCATCTAATGACACTATTGCCTCTTCGTTTGCTATGCACTTCCACAACTGTGACACATGGAAAGTGCTGTAGACTTGACTAAGCTCTTCTGGGAGATCCAGTCAATAGGCCACCCTACCAACCCTAGGAATGATCCTAAATGGCCTAATGTTTCGAGGGCCCAACTTCCCCCTCTTCCAGAATCGGATCACACCCTTCCAGGGTGAGACCTTCCGGAGTACCATGTCACCTACTGGGAACTCTAGTTCAGATCGATATCTATTAGCGTAACTCTTCTGTCGACTCTGAGCGGTCTGCAGCCGCTGTCTAATCAGCTGAATCCTCTCGGTAGTTTGCAGAACTACCTCTGTCCATCCGATCACCTTGTGAACGATCTCACCTCAACAGACTGGGGTATGATATCTCTATCCATACAACAACTCATATGGTGGAGCACTAATAGTGGAATGAAACTTGTTGTTGTAGGAGAACTCTATAAGACATAGGTAGGATTTCCAACTCCCACCAGTTCCTCATGGAACTTTTCCCAAAAACAGGAGGCAAACCGAACGTTGCGGTCTCAGACAATAGAGACCGACACCCCATAGCGAGCAACAATCTCACGGATATACAATTCGACCAACTTCTCTGCCAATGAACTCTCCTGAATTAATAAAAAGTGGGTGCTGTTGGTGAATTGATCCACGATGACCCAAATAGCATCAAAGCCCTTTTCCGTCCTCACCATCTTGGTGATGAAATACATTGTGATCTGTTCCCACTTCCACATGGGAATCTACACGGGCTGTAGCTGACCATGTGGCCTTTGATGCTCAGCCTTGACCATCTAGCAGGTTAAGCATCTCTTAACATACCATGCAATCACTCTCTTCATTCCTGAAAACCAGTAACTCAAACGTAAATCACGGTACATCTTGGTGTCCCCTGGGTGAGTAGAGAAGCGAGACTTATGAGCCTCCTCCAAAACAATTTGTCTGAACCCACCGGAAATCATGACCTAGACTCGTCCATAGCGGGTCAGTAGTCCCCAACTATCCTCCACAAACCCGGTGTTTTCACCCATGATCTTCTCAAGCTTCGAATTCTTCTGATGCATACCCTCAGCCTGAGTTTCTCTGATCAAACCCATGAGTGGAGAATCCACCGACATCCTCAAACATTTCACTAGGATAGAAGATCTAGCTGACTTGTGGCTCAAGGCATCCGTGACAACGTTTGCTTTACCTGGGTGGTAAAGGATCTCACAATCATAGTGCTTGACTACATCTAGCCACCTGGGATGTCTCATGATCAGGTTAGGCTGATTCATGATGTGTCTCAAAATCTTTTTGGCCTGTGTATATGGTACATTAGACCCCATAGACGTAATTTCTCCAAATATTAAGAGTGAATACCACCGCACCCAACTCCTAATCATGTGTAGGGTATCTCGTCTCGTGCAGCTTCAGATGTCATGATGCGTAGGCTATCACACATACTCTCTACAAGAGGATAACTCCTAGCCCTGTGATAGATGCATCATAGAACACTAAAAAATCCTCAACTCCCTCCGGGAGGGTCAAACTAGAGCCTCGCAAAGTCGTTGCCTGAGCGTCTCAAACGCCCTCTGCTGCTCGGGACCCCACTAGAAATCCACCCCCTTCCTTTCCAGACGAGTGAGGGGCACTACAATCTTGGAGAAATCCTTTATGAATCTCTGGTAGTACCATGCCAATCATAAAAATCTCCAAATATCCGAGGGAGACTGTCGAACCTCCTACTACATAACCGCCTCAATTTTGGCAGGATCGACCAAAATCCCTTCCTGGTTAACGAGGTGCCCAAGGAACTGAACCTCTCGTAAACAAAACTCGCACTTCAAGAACTTGGCATATAACCGCTCTCGCCTCAACACTCCCAACAGCTCCTGAAGATGCTCCTCATGCCACTCTTGAGTCTTGGAGTACACCAAGATACCGTCTATGAACACGATGACCGAGTGATCGAGCATCAGTCTACAGACCCGATTCATCTGGTCTATAAATACTGCTGGTGCATTGGTGAGCCCAAATAGTATCACCAAGAACCGGTAGTGTCCATAACGAGTCCAGAATGTAGTCTTCTCCACATCCTCCTCCCTAACCCTAACCTGATGGTACCTGGACCTCAAGCCGATGTTGGAGAACCAAGAATCTCCCTGGATATGATCGAAAAGACCATATATCCTCGGGAGTGGATAACGGTTTTTCACTGTCGAAGAGAATCGATGCTCCCTGATAATCAATGAACATTCGGTGCGACCCATCCTTCTTCCCGACGAAGAGAATCGACACTCCCCATGGAGAACTGCTTGGACGAATGAACTGCTTGCCCATCAGTTCCTACATCTGTGATGAAACCTCTTGCATCTCTAGTGGTGCCAACCGGAACGACACCTTGGCGATAGGGGCCACACCCGGCACTAGGTCGATCCTAAACTCGACCCGCCTCTCTAAAGGCACTCCAGACTTAATCCTCCAAAACATGTCAGCGAATTCCCTGACGACTGGATCCTATGAAACCAAAATCTGACCCCCTAACCTGCATAGATGGGTTTCGAGCATTTAAGCACTCCTATGATGTGCACGCAACCCAATGTGCCTTGGATCTATGTTTTCACTATTATACATGAAAATATACAAAATTCCAAAGCATCATCCTAACTATCATATTTCGGAGCAACTATACTACAAAAGTCTAGTTAGATGACATACCTTTTGTTGGAGCTTGAAGTCTTGAACCTTTAAGAGCTCAGTGCCCCAACTGTTGCACCTCAAATGGTTCACACAACACAACCAACCCTAGGAATGATCCTAAATGTCCCAATGTATCGAGGGCCCAACTTCCCCCTCTTCCAGAATCCGATCACACCCTTCCAGGGTGAGACCTTCCGGAGTACCATGTCACCTACCGGGAACTCTAGTTCAGATCGATGTCTATTAGCGTAACTCTTCTGTCGACTTTGAGCGGTCTGCAGCCGCTGTCTAATCAGCTGAATCCTCTCGGTAGTTTGCAGAACTACCTCTGTCCATCCGATCACCTTGTGAACGATCTCACCTCAACAGACTGGGGTACGATATCTCTGTCCATACAACAACTCATATGGTGGAGGACTAATAGTGGAATGAAACTTGTTGTTGTAGGAGAACTCTATAAGAGGTAGGTAGGATTCCCAACTCCCACCAGTTCCTCGTGGAACTTTTCCCAGAAACAAGAGGCAAACCGAATGTTGCGGTCTCAGACAATAGAGACCGGCACCCTATAGCAAGCAACAATCTCACGGGTATACAATTCGGCCAACTTCTCTGCCAATGAACTCTCCTGAATCAATAAAAAGTGGGTGCTCTTGGTGAATCGATCCACGATGACCCAAATAGCATCAAAGCCCTTTTCCGTTCTCACCATCTTGGTGATGAAATACATCGTGATCTGTTCCCACTTCCACATGGGAATCTACACGGGCTGTAGCTGACCATGCGGCCTTTGATGCTCGGCCTTGACCATCTAGCAGGTCAAGCATCTCTTAACATACCATGCAATCTATCTCTTCATTCCTGCAAACCAGTAACTCAAACGTAAATCACGGTACATCTTGGTGTCCCCTGGGTGAATAGAGAAGCGATACTTATAAGCCTCCTCCAAAACAATTTGTCTGAACCCACCAGAAATCAGGACCTAGACTCGTCCATAGCGGGTTAGTAGTCCCCAACTATACTCCACAAACCCGGTGTTTTCACCCATGATCTTCTCAAGCTTCAAATTCTTCTAACACATACCCTCAACCTAAGTTTCTCTGATCAAACCCATGAGTGGAGAATCCACCGACATCCTCAAACATTTCACTAGGATAGAAGATCTAGCTAACTTGTGGCTCAGGGCATCTGCGGCAACGTTTGCTTTACCTGAGTGGTAAACGATCTCACAATCATAGTGCTTGACTACATCTAGCCACCTGGGATGTCTCATGATCAGGTTAGGCTGATTCATGATGTGTCTCAAAATCTTTTTGGCCTGTGTATATGGTACATTAGACCCCATAGACGTAATTTCTCCAAATATTAAGAGTGAATACCACCGCACCCAACTCCTAATCATGTGTAGGGTATCTCGTCTCGTGCAGCTTCAGATGTCATGATGCGTAGGCTATCACACATACTCTCTACAAGAGGATAACTCCTAGCCCTGTGATAGATGCATCATAGAACACTAAAAAATCCTCAACTCCCTCCGGGAGGGTCAAACTAGAGCCTCGCAAAGTTGTTGCCTGAGCGTCTCAAACGCCCTCTGCTGCTCGGGACCCCACTAGAAATCCACCCCCTTCCTTTCCAGACGAGTGAGGGGCACTACAATCTTGGAGAAATCCTTTATGAATCTCTGGTAGTACCATGCCAATCATAAAAATCTCCAAATATCCGAGGGAGACTGTCGAACCTCCTACTACATAACCGCCTCAATTTTGGCAGGATCGACCAAAATCCCTTCCTGGTTAACGAGGTGCCCAAGGAACTGAACCTCTCGTAAACAAAACTCGCACTTCAAGAACTTGGCATACAACCGCTCTCGCCTCAACACTCCCAACAGCTCCTGAAGATGCTCCTCATGCCACTCTTGAGTCTTGGAGTACACCAAGATACCGTCTATGAACACGATGACCGAGTGATCGAGCATCAGTCTACAGACCCGATTCATCTGGTCTATAAATACTGCTGGTGCATTGGTGAGCCCAAATAGCATCACCAAGAACCGGTAGTGTCCATAACGAGTCCAGAATGTAGTCTTCTCCACATCCTCCTCCCTAACCCTAACCTGATGGTACCTGGACCTCAAGCCGATGTTGGAGAACCAAGATGCTCCCTGGATATGATCGAAAAGACCATATATCCTCGGGAGTGGATAACGGTTTTTCACTGTCGAAGAGAATCGATGCTCCCTGATAATCAATGAACATTCGGTGCGACCCATCCTTCTTCCCGACGAAGAGAATCGACACTCCCCATGGAGAACTGCTTGGACGAATGAACTGCTTGCCCATCAGTTCCTACATCTGTGATGAAACCTCTTGCATCTCTAGTGGTGCTAACCGGAACAACACCTTGGCGATAGGGGCCACACCCGGCACTAGGTCGATCCTAAACTCGACCCGCCTCTCTAAAGGCACTCCAGACTTAATCCTCCAAAACATGTCAGCGAATTCCCTGACGACTGGATCCTATGAAACCAAAATCTGACCCCCTAACCTGCATAGATGGGTTTCGAGCATTCAAGCGCTCCTATGATTTGCACGCAACCCAATGTGCCTTGGATCTATGTTTTCACTATTATACATGAAAATATACAAAATTCCAAAGCATCATCCTAACTATCATATTTCGGAGCAACTATACTACAAAAGTCTAGTTAGATGACATACCTTTTGTTGGAGCTTGAAGTCTTGAACCTTTAAGAGCTCAGTGCCCCAAATGTTGCACCTCAAATGGTTCACACAACATAACCAACAATTTGAATAACTTGAGAAGAAGGTTACCATGGTTCTATCTAGAAATCGGCTATGCCCTCTTGTGTATACACACTAGTAGTCATTTCATGAACCGTAGGGTCCTTTACATAGTGTGGCTCATTTAGGGTTACACCATGTAACTAATGACTTTCCATTTCCTTCATGATCCATGGGTTTAACCTCCATGGAGTATCTGTGGGGTTCTACATGGGTTAAGCCCAACATGAAGGACAATAGATCACAAGCCCACGTATATGAGAATAAATGATTTACATAATCAATCCCCATGTATTTAATTAGACTCTTTTGATCACAAAATTAATTCCAATTTAATTATTGATCAATACTAATTAAATAATATTATTTCATATTAATATATTAGAACGTATAATATATTAATACAAATCATAAATAACCTTTTCTCACTTATCTATCCAATTGTTGCGATGCCATGCAACCCAAATGGACCATGCTACTCTCGGGTTGAGTACATACCAATAATAGGTATGGGCTTAGACATCTAATCCAACAGTATCCTACTTGGAAAAGTCTAAAACTATTATTCAAGTATGACTCTAAGGTTCTAACTAACAATTGTAGCTCTTAAAGTCGCTGTTGAACTCTAACCTAGTCAAATGACGTGTCCATTAGATTAGGGATCATATATTCCTACATTCTAGATATCATATGGACTGAGACATAGATTATAATCATTCTCTCTGTCCATTTGGTGTTTCATGATTTCCAATTTATGACGACCGACTAATTGAACAAATCAAATCAATCCAGGCTTGGCCAAGCATTTAGGGGTGTCATCACTAAATCATCGAGGGGCCCACAGATATCGCTTTTATCCCTACAAGGGTAAAAGGAATGGATAAAATTCGATTCAAATGCTCGCTTGTACTTACTCATCAAATTACACACAAAGATATGTTTTATAACAACAAAGTTATTGGTGCGTTTACATATGTCAATGTGCAACCAACTCGTAACTACAACTCACACGTCTCCGTTTGAAGAATATAAAATATTATCAACTCGTGATTCACTCGAGATAAAATCCATGAAGTGAGTCAAATGAGCGTGGGTTGAATCGAATACTCGAATCTCGTTCTAGGAGTACCATTGAACACTGCAACCACTTTTGTCCCAGACAAAATACAGACCCTTCATGACAGTCTTGCCTCAATACCTACTTCCAAACTATGATCGAATGTGGATGGTTTGAATAACCTAGTTATTCGGGAAGACAAAACATGCAAAGTGAAACACAAGAATAATCGAATCCAATATGGTTTCAAAAATTATGGATATAAATAAAACACCTTTTATTTATCACCATATTGATTACACATTATTCATTGCATAATGTTTCAAATAATCAACTTTATACATGAATTAAAACAATAGTTTTGCGATGCTTCAAGCATGCACACTATGTTTTCTAAATAATAGTTATGCCATACTCCAAGTATGCACACAATGTTTGTCTATGATCCTTAGTTTGTGAAATAGATCAATTGAACATGATTCCAATGATGCTCATTTCACAATCCCAAATCTTTATTGCAAGTGTAATAATTCCAAACTCTTGTTACTACTCGAATGTGTTAGATTCTACACTATTATGCAATATTGTTTTGTAATGTTCATGTTCCAAGAGTCACTAAGACTTGAACAGAGATATTACAATATATTCCACTGGAATGTTACAAGAAAATTCCAAGGAGATAAAGTTACAAGTTCAAAGTACATTCCTTTTAACATCCTTCTTGCAAAAAGGTTTCTAACTTTCTTATAAAATCTTCCATATTCCCGTTTTGACTATCACTTCTGAACAAGAGCTACCTCTTTCAAGAATATGTCAAAATGGTCCCTCTCCAAAATTTTACACGATACTTCCAACTGCCCATGAGAAACCAATCTTAGGTAAACCTCAGATTGTCCTCGAAAACTGCTTAATCATTTCATTCATATCCGGTTCTATTCCTTTTTCCCTCTTAATGTCCTAGGCACTTGGGAATTTTAGAACGGATAAATATTATAGCATATGAAATCGATCCTATATCTGAAGCATACGGGACACGATTCATGATGTCTCACATAAAGACATGATACTTGACCTGTCTTTTGCTACAATATTTCTTATAATTTTCCATATTCTCATAATTCGAATTATGAAGAGGGGTGTCGTAATCATAATCAAATTTTAGAACGCAAATAATGTAATCATGACTAAATTTGATTAAAGTCTCACAATCTAAGCTTTTAGATTTGAAATGAAGTATGAATTCCTCTCCTTTAATTATAGCAAAACAACTTTTCAACCCCTGCAACTTCTCGAATTGAAACTGTTGTTTTCTATAATTAACATATCTTACCTGCAATATTTACCATAATTAATTATGCTCCCACTAGTATAATAATTATTATCTTACCATAATAACACTTATGCTCCCACTAGCTCTGACACGTACTTAGAAATCAGATGGACTTCTAGAAGTCGATGCTTCATTGACTTTCACTACCAAAGTTCAAATTTCTGATACCAGATGCTTCAATAAAAGTTTTTCTAAGATTTTAAAAATCATACACCTTTCCTTAGATAGCTCACATGTGTGTCTAAACAATTATGAAGAGGGATGACATAATCATAATGTTTATACCTTTTTCCATTCTCACAATTGAAACCATGAAGATAGATTCCGTAATCATGATTGAATTTGAGAATGCAAACATCATAATTTCTATCTCCTTAAAATCTACCTAGTGAAAGACTTTCCACACCATCATTTTCATGAATCGAAGAGAAACCTTGTGACACGTAGATTTTATGGTGTATGTGTTCCTATCCATGCAAATTTGTCAAAACCATAACCACAAGACAAGGTTAATGAAAAACTCAAACTCATATGGATTTAACTTGTTCAATCTTAATTTCTTGCCACTTGGCAGCACAAGGGCCTACCATTGCTTCCAAGTTGTTATGCACTCAATTGAGAACTCACATAACTCACATACATAGTCAATTTAACTGGAATGGGCACAGAAACAAGAATATGTCAACACGATAGGTTACAAACCTCAAGTCGTGTGCTAGTGTTAAACAAGAATATGTCAACACGATAGGTTACTCACATAACTCACATACTAGTTCACGACCGTAAACCCAGCTCTCGGCCGTAAACTCCATTCACGGTCATAAACTCCATATACGGCCGTAGACTACTCTTTCGTGGGGAAAAGTCTGTTGTCCTCAATCCAACCAAGTCCCAGTAACATTCATTAACTTTAACCAAGTGTTTATCTAACACCTTATCTAACGATGTCGCTAATTTAGATACATAAATGTATTTATGTGATATTAGGAATCCCGTTAAGTGCAACGTACATCAACTCAAGGATCGTCCAGTTTAATCCTTTGTATCGAACCAACTGTGAGTTCATACCCCTATGCTTTTATAGTTTTTAAAACGTTTTCAGGGGGGAGGTGTGACAACCCGAAATTTCCATTATGTACAAACAATATCACTTCAATAGAAGTTATAACAATCACAGTAAATTTTCAGACTTTTCCGTATAAGTTTGAATAATTCAGGGTTTACACTTTAGGAGATATCAGGAGAGTGGATGCACTAGGGTTTTGTGTAACTCTGTTATTCCAACACTCTATTATATTAGAGTTCTTTCCAGGAATAAAATATTTTCTGCCAAAAATCTCAGGACTATAAATAGAATTCCGAACCAATTTCATTCATTATTCACTTTTACAACTAGAGAAAAGCCATTTTCTCTCTCACGGATCTTTGGGTTTTTATCCCAAATCATGAGTACCTCTCTCTAGTAGTGTTATATAGCTTAAAATGTGTTCATAACATAGATTACATAGCTAAATAACTAGATTTAGGAGTTTACGCCCCAAGGTGTTCTTGGGCGGTAAACTCCCAAAACAATGCCTAGACCTTCCCTTGTGTTATACTACAACTTTAGACTCATATATATGTGTGTTAGGGACAAGAAAACAACCAAGAAACACAAAAACATGGGTGTTCACGGCCCAAGATGATCTTGGATCGTGAACTCCAATAACTTGGATCAAAGGGTGTTTTTAAGACACCTAAAGCCTTGGACATTTACATGGAATTGTTCCCACTTAAATCAAGGACCAAAACACATCAGAAACACCACTCAAAGTGAGTTCACGGCCCTAATAAGGTTCTTGGGCCGTGAACATCAAACAAAGGAACCAAAGTGTGCCTAAGGCCTTCATATGCTTGGGATAAAAGCCTAAGACCTATACCACATGTGCAAGGGACTTGAAAGCATAAAAAACATCATTCCAAGGGAGTTTACGACAGTAAAATCTAAAGGAAATGGCCTTAGGGCCGTAAACTCCAGAAAGGAGTGTATCTATGCCCTAAACTCTTCCAAGAATTAAACCACCAAGTTTAAATACTTCTAGGGATCATTTAGAACCTCAAAACACAAAATAACACTAAGTTTAGGAGTTCACGAACGTAAACTCAAGAGTTTACAACTGTAAACTCCATGTGTGGGATTATATGGAGAGTAAGCTCAAGTATGAGGTCCTTTGGAACCCTAAACCCATTTGTCTTGTCCCACAACAACTTACATGCAATCCTTAGGGCTTATAACACTTATATAAAGTGTTTATCATGTTCTAGGATGTCTTAACATTTACAATTAGTAATTTAATACTAATTGGGTGCATATATGTATGATTATACGTTCATTAGGATCATAGTGTGTGTACAAGTCCTTACTTGACGCCTAACAATCCTACACCGTTCAGTTCATCCAAACCACCATCTAAAGGTGAGTTCATACCCCTAAATGAATATTTTAAATGTTTTTAAATGCTTTAATCGGTGGGGGGGGATACAAGTATAAAACAGCATGTTATTAAATCACTCATATGTATTTTATAACTGTGTTTTCATCGAGCAGATTTCACATACTACAAAATGTGATGCATGAAATGGTTTTCCATCTTGAAATACCTTGATAACAAAAGTATTAGTTTTGAAATGTTTATTAACATGACATCAAGTCACTCTTAATTATTATTCAAAACTCTTAGATACCTTGAAAAACCATTACGTTTACCTTCCTGAACAAACAATTCCCTTTCAGTTAATTATCATAGGGATAGTTACAAAGATACATAACAATATTCCTATTACAAGGAATTACACAAGAATCAGTTCATTCATGAGTCTATACCAGTACATTACATGATACATGAGTACGTTTATCTAGGATTACATGATACATGAGTACATTTATCTAGGATTACATGATACATAAGTACGTTTTCATAGATACATTTATCTAAATACGCTTACATGAATACCATACATGAGTACTGTTACATAGATACATTATCCTGTATTGACTTACCTGGATACTTGTACCTAGACTTATGAGGAAGATTTATTCGTACCTTCTGTGTAAATTTTCTTGCCGATCCCTGTTCGACGGGATGTCTAGATGGGACTAACCATTTCGGAACCTAGCTGTTAGGACCATTGGGTGATGAACATCCACGAATGTCTAAGCTTATCACTTATAATAGATAGATTGATATTGGAACTAACCATTCCTCCATCCTGCTGTTGCAACAGAGGATGACATGAAAATCTTCGGATGATTATTAGGTTACCACTTATATTAGGAGTCGGCTACGGGACTAACCCTTCCTCCAACCTGCTCCTGCTACAGAGGACAATTGTACAATCTTTGGATGTTCATTAGGTTATACATATCGCTTACTGTGATGGCGTGTTAGTCTTGGTATCCAGGGATAACACTTACATGGTTATATTTTTCCTATTTACTTTATTTTGTGATATATTCACATAAACGATGAGTTAGACCAATTACTTTTTGTAGCAGTCAAAAAGAAGGAAAAACTATCATTTTACTTACAAAACATTCGGGTCTTAGTAGAAGACTACATTGTCATAACAAGACCTTCGGGTCTTGGTAGAAGACTACATTATTATAACAAAACATTTGTGTCTTGGTAGAAGTCTACATTATCATAACAAAACATTCGGGTCTTGGTAGAAGACTACATTGTCATAACAAAACATTCGGGTCTTGGTAGAAGACTACATTTCATACTAGTAGGAAATAAGGGATTTCTTAGGGTTTTTCATACTTATATCAACTATCATACCTAAGGGTTTTACGTGACATTCATAATAGTTTTTCAAAGCAAGACAATGACACTTAAATACTTATGAATTCACCAGCTTTAAAGTTGATACTCTCTTTCAAAATAACTTGTATTCTCAGGTCACCAGTAGACAGGTACGATGGCCAGGTTTTCAGAAGACGGAGCACAGACAAGTCTCATCTTTTATTTTGATTGTATATATTTGGTGTCTTATTAAAATGAAAGAACACACATGTATTAAAACTTTACTTATAATGCAATGGATGATGTTGTTGCTTATTTACTACTTTACACTATTGTGATACTGTACGTGACGTCCTCCACCCCGGAATGTTTCCGCCGTTCTTTGTTTTGGGGTGTGATAGGAGGGGATACAAGCCAAACATAAAAGTTTTCACAACTTAAAAATTGATGCAATTACAACAATTTTACACCAAACATTTAGATATTTTATCCCTTTTGTAATATGCGGAGCATAAGGGACATTTTCTAAACATAATTGCATAGTTTTCAGAACAACACATGAACCCAACTTACTAGTCAAACTATAATAGGTATAGTTTGGAGAATTCTTTACCGGTTTTACAGATTCAAACACATAAACTATCACAGATTTAGTTCATCCGTTATTATCTATAGATAACAAGAGTATCTTACTATATAGTTATTTTGTGTATAATTATGTATACTCTACAACGTATATAACGTTCTCGAACATGAGAACAACAGAACAACATGTAAACTAGTTAATACATGATTGTGAGACATCTCTTCATCGTACCCTTTGGGGTACCGACAAATCCTCTAAATTTAGTATAGCCAGAGTCCGTGGAGGAAGAGCGTGAAATTTATGAATACATCTATTCGGGATCGACAATCCCACACCTGAACTGTTAGCTACAGTTAGGCAAGCATGCCTGGGGTGACAAATTTTGTAACATCCGACGCCTGAAGAAACTTCGCGGAGCTCATCAGTCACATTATCATGGATATACGAACTCACAATAGTACAACTAACCTTTGTTTACGGGATTTTCCTTCTTCAATAGTTTTCTTTTAATTAATAAGACTACTCACATACCACACTGGAGGGTGTTCCAGGGACACAACCTGTGGTTTTTATTTTAAGTAATAAAACTACCTTACAAACTGGTGGTAACCAAGCTTTTTAAACGTAACAACATCACTCATTGGTGGTAGCCAGGGCTTTCAAACGTAATACATTTTACCTACTGGTGATTGACTAGGGTTTCGATACAAATGACATTTTACTTATAATGAAAATAAATCATTTATACAATTCAGTGATTAGTTTCCAAAACAAAAACATGCTTATGAACTCACAAGCTTTATGCTGATACGTTTTCAAAATTGATTGTATTCTCAGGGCAACAATAGACAGGTACTTTCGCCAGCTTTTGGAGAAGACGGAGCATTTTGGCTTCTCTTCTTTATCTGTTGCTACTTTTGATGTATAAAAAATATGTTTAAAACAGATGTATATATTCTTATTGTAATGTAATTGTTGTGTTTACTTTGATTGCTATGATACGATTGTTGTGATACTACGCATGACATCGCCCGCCCCCGGATGTTTCCGCCATCCGTTCTGACGGTTCGGGGGTGTGACACTAAAGGGGCTGAAGTCCTCTGAACTAATAGTATACTTTTAAAATATAAGTATTTTACAAAAAGTATACAAGTATCCCTACACACCAGGAACTATATCATAAGTAGAAGAAAACAAAAGTATTTGGATGTTGGCCACTGCGGTTAAATCTGGGTAGTTATGTAATCATGTCTAGGGTTAATATAGCCTAATCAACTATATTCATTCAAGACATGACCAACATGTGCTTGGGAGTGGCTGTGGTGTTGCAGCAAACCTAAAACTTACCAAGTATTCCTACAACAAGATGTCGATAGAAAAAAACAAACAACTTAAAATACTATAGGAGTATTTTACTAGGGTCAAATTCATTGCATAGATTCCTTCCCAATTGTTACTACTCATTTCTTTTTGCGATAATTTACTCGCGCAAGTAGCTTTTCCTTTTTTATCGCTTAGTAGAACACTCTAACTATCGTATTGAGATATATCTCGCTTCGTATCTCTTAATTCGATTCCAGAGGACTTACCATATTCTTCTTCCTGATATAGAACAAGATGCCTCTAAAGAAAAGACCCAACAAAAAGAGAAACAATTCCTCGACAAATCGAACACCACCACCACCTCCTCAATTCGATCCCGCTATGTTTCAGGCAGTTGTTACTTCCGCTGTGACTGCCGCTTTGTCACAGATTAGCCCTGGCGGCTCTGGTGGTTCCAGGAGTAGTATTCATTCCCAAAATGATGAAGGTAGTCAAGGGCACCAGAAGGACTGCTCCTATAAAGACTTCATGAACACAAAACCCACATCTTTCAACAACAATGGAGGTGTTATATCCTTGACTCGATGGTTCGAGAAGATCGAGTCTATCTTCGAAATTTGCTCTTGTTCTGATACGAGCATGTTTAGCCCTATATTTAGTATGGACTTATATAATGTATTAGCTAATTAATTGCATATTATGGACAAAAGGTACTTAATTATATTTGAAATATATTTTCAGTCCAAACAAGGTGCTCAGAAGAAAAATGAAGCAGGAGCAGCTATTGGGAAGCTTTGGAGTGAACAAAGGAAGAAAAATGCCAAAAACACAAAGGACTCAGCGAGTAGGGATGTCTAGTCGACAAGTTGACAAGAAGATTCACGAAGCAGGAGAGTCCTTGACTTGCCGTACCCAGGGATTTAATGAGGAACTCGACGACTCAGTCTTGGACTCGACGAGTCGAGTCAAATCTATAAAAGAAACCCTCCAGATCGTTGGACAAGAATTCTGAGAACCCTAGGAGGAGGAGCTGCGATTCAGAGTGAAAAGAGACATCTGGAAGAGTGAAGATTCAACCCAATTCATGTTTTGAAGGATAACTAAGGCATACCTTGATATCTTTTAACTAGATCTTGTAGTTAAACCATGTTTATGTTATTGAATTTCGTTTTTGAGATTTCTACTATCTTAATCATGAGCTAAACTCGCTAGCTTTTGTTTGGGTAAGACAATTTTGAGACTATGGTTCGATTAATGGTAGGATTAACTTTTAATTGGTGATTTTGTTGAATTAAGCTTGTTAAAGATCCTTATGCATTAACCATAACTATTTTCTGTTGATAGGAAGACAATTAGGCTACATTAACATCTCTTAATTGTTTACCTCATGTGATTTATGTGAACACTTTATTATGTGCCTAGGATTAGTGAATATGAAACTAGGATTAATTAGAGAATGGGTAACTTAATGTACGAGCTTGTTTGATAAACCAACAACAAGAGGCAAATTGAATTGACCAATTTGATTAACCATTACAAGTCTTATATAACCTAAATAAATAACCTAGAGAATTAATTAATTTAGACAACTGGACACTGCTTGAATTAGATTATTTTCTAAGGATTAGCATAGCGAATGTGAAACTAATCACCTAAATCAGTAGCCAATAAAAGTTTAATCCATTTCACTATTACCATTAAATCAACCATAGGATCAATTGAGTCGAACCTAAATAGAAGTCCCTTTAGATACTGAATTTAGTTGATCTTTGCTTGCTTAGTTGTTAGTTAGTTATTTAGTTTAATTGTTAGTAAGTTTCTAGTCTTGTAAAACTAGAGGAAATCCCTCTTTTATTATTTGCTATTTTGTTTTTAGATAATTTTAGTAATTAGTTTAATTATCATTCCCTGAGTTTGATACCTTGCTTACTAGATCTATACTGCCAATTGACAGGTCCACTACCTTTTGTGTGATTAATTTATAATTTAGAAGTAGTAATAAAACTAGTTGAGTTCACACACATCAAGTTTTTGGCACCGAACGGTTCTAAATTTAAATTAATTATTATTGTTATCGATCATTTGTGTGAGATTTATCTTGCACAAAGTTACAACTTGTAGTCGATTTAGGATTAGAATTTAATTTCAGTTTTTAGCTTTTAGGAAGTTTGTTTACATTTTTTGCTGTTTTTGCATCGAACTCGCCGAGTCCCTACGACCAGACTCGACGAATCCATCGTTGAATAGCTATTTCGTTTGTAGTTTTTTATTTTTATTCCTTTTACACATTTTTTCTTGTTTTGTTTGCAGGCATTACATGACCAGGGGATCCAACACAGCCCTGGTTCCTCCATTTGAAGACACAGAATCCGCTTTAAGGAATAACAAAGGCAAGGAGGTTGAAAGATCTAATACACCGACGAGTTCACCCTTCAAGAGCTTGAAAACGGTTTTTCGGAATAAAAATAACAAGAAGGTAAGAGAGACCAGCAGTCAAAAGAGCAAGGAAAGCAAGTTAGAGAATATTGAAGACAATCCAAAAGAGGCCGAATTCGAATACAACTCTAAACTCGAAACTGAGGAAGAAAGCGACTTTGAAGGCGAACTAGCTAACCCCATGGCTAACATCGATGAAGTTCCCATGGGGGAATGGAAGAAGAGAATATGTGACGATACCGACCCAAGACTTGTGCAACACGCAATTCCTACAACTGCCACTTTTGAGCTTAAAGGTCACCTACTTGCTCAACTAAAGGAGATTCCCTTCTACGAAAAAGATCACGAAGATGCCTATAAACACTTGGATGAGGTCAACGATGTAGCTGATTATTTTAATGATCCTAATGTGCCTCGCGAGACCCAGTTGCTTCGTATGCTTCTAGTTACATTCAAAGGTGCTACAAAGTATTGGCTCAAATCATTATCTCCAGGATCTATCACTACATGGGCTAAAATGAAGGAAGAGTTCATTGATCAATTTTGTCTTCCTTCAAAGATAGCCAAATTGAAGAAAGCAATTGCCATCTTTGAACTACAAGTTGGAGAATCCTTATACGAGGCATGGGAGAGATACAATGGCTTACTAAGGAATTGCCCACATCTCGATCTTAATAGCCAACAAGAAGTATCTATTTTTTACGATGGGGTAAATGTGACTACAAGGCAACTTCTTGACTCGCAAGGACCACTCACAAAGAAGCCACGCCCGATGATCAAGGAATTAATAGAGGAATTCTTTAAACACTCTAGAGAAAATCATAACCCACGAAATGAAGTAAGTAGTGGTGGTGAACACTGTTATCGATAGCATGGCGACAATGATGTCTAAACTAGATAGTTTAGATCGGAGGATGACTAAGATGGATAAAAAAATCCATGCTATTCGGGTTGGATGTGAGAATTCTAATGGACCTCATCTCACTAAAGATTGTGATTTGGATGAGAATGGAAAAAAGAAAGCCCAAGTATTTTATTCAAGTGACAATAGATTTGATGATAATTGGCGGAAACCAAAGAAGGAATGGCTCCCGTATGACAAGTACAAAAAGGCGAAGGAGGATAAATACAAGCAAAAAGAATGGGGTTTCTATCAAAAGGAAGACCTGGTTATGGAAAAGAAAGTTGATTTGGAGGAGATGTTCACAAGGTTTGTAGCAGCATCCGAGAAGAGCCACAATGATACCGACATTGAATTGAAGGAGCAACGAGTGATGCTTAAAGATCATCAAGCTACGATGAAAGATCAACAAAATTTGCTTAGGAATCAGCAAGCCTCCATTCATAACATTGAAAAACAGATAGGTCTGCTTGCGCAACAAATCAATCATAGAACACTCGATGAACTTCCCATCAATATCGAAAAAAATCCAAAAATTGTGCATCTAAATGTGATAACCACTAATTTTGACAAAATTTTCACTCCTCTGACCACTATTCAGAAGAAACCCAATAAGGAGAAAATAGAAGAGAAAAATGAATGGAAATCGAGCAAACCCGACTTGACTTGCCGAGTCGGCATCATGGACTCGACGAGTCCGAGGTCTGATGAGAAAAATCGTTCTCTTTTGAAACCTTACAGGCCACCTTTTGCATTTCCAATCCGAGCCATACCAGATGAGCAGCCTCAACGGTGTAGAAGATTTATGGAGCAAGTGAAGACCCTCCAAGTGAACATTCCATTTGTTGAAACGATACTTGAAACGCCTAAGTATGAAACTTTTCTTAAAATGTCTTTACCACTAGACAAAATATGGAAGAAGTTGCATAAGTATTGCTGAATGACCAGCCAGAAAAGAGGGGTGATCTGAGAAGCATCTCCATTCCTTGTCAGTTTGGGAGCATAATTTCTACTCATGCATTGACCGATTCAGGTGTAAGTATTAATCTAATGCCATATTCTTTCCTCAAGAAGCTAAATTTGCTAGAGCCAAAGCTGATGCGTATGAAGATCAATCTAGCCGATAAGATAGTAATATATCCAAAAGGAGTGTGCGAAGATCTTCTCATCAAAGTCGATAAATTTGTATTTCCCGTGGACTTTGTAGTGCTTGACATGGAACAAGACCCTAAAGTTCCAATCATTCTTGGGAGACCATTTTTGAATACAGCTTATGCAATAGTCAATGTGTGCGAGTCAACACTAACACTAAGGGTAGGGAACGATTAAGTGGTGTTTAAAGCGGAACAAGAGAAAAATAATGAAGGGGTGAAAAACGGAGATGTTTCCTTAATGGACTTGGATGATGAAGTGTTAGACAGAGAGCTTGCGCTTTTACAAAAAGAAAATCCAAACAAATTTCTATTACCTTCTGAAGGGAATTTCGATGGTGGAGAAAATTTAAAGGAGATAGAAAGGTTGCTAGAGGAAGCTGATTCGAAAGAAATAACTAAAATTATGGAAACCTCACCGACTCGCCGAGTAGCATCGACTGCCTCGACGAGTCTAATCGAGAAACTTGAAAATCATGAAGATCTTGTCCTGCTACTTACAAGTTCCCTTTCTGGTTTTGACGTGCACACTTCTCATGATCCTTTCGAAAGTCCAATGGAAGAGGCTGAAATTGTTGAAAACTTTAACTTCCAACACGTACAATTGGCTTACCTTGACACGATGATAAAAGAAGAAGCAATTAAGCTTGACAAGAGGGTAAGTTTGGGAGAAAAGGAGAATTCAAGGGCTTGGAATGATGATGTGAATAACTCATCCATTGAGTCACTCATGGCTAATAGAGAGATCGAGACAAATACACTCAAAAGGACCAAACCTTGAGCCTGAGTTTCTACTGGATATGAAGTATTTGCATTAGAACCACCATATTCTTTAGAAGGTGATGAAAGTAAGGAAGACTCCTTAACATCAAGTGATATTGAAGTGGCAATTGTACGGGAATTCGAGCTTGACAACGAAGGAGTACAAAAGATGGATCCAAAGAACGGGGTGAAGAAGAAGAAGGTTGGGAAACGGATCGGTTATGCAATAGAAGAAGATGATACAAGGAAAAGGAAAAAGGAATTGCATCGGGAATATAAAAGAAAGATACATGCTTACAAGCAAAAGTTTAAACAACAAAAGATTAAGCGTGAATTCTCGATGGAGGACAACGAAGAAACGTAGAGCGGGTAAGAGTCCATCTAACGACTCCTAAAAAAGAAGCGCTTAATGGGAGGCAACTCGTTACTAGAGTTTGCTTTTGTTTTACCTTTTTCTTTAGTTTTATTTTATTTTTGTTATTAGGATTTATCGATTTTCATCTTCTTAAATATCAAAACGACTACTTGAGGGCAAGCATAGTCTGAGTGTAGGGTGGGTTAGATATATTTTTAAGCATGAATAAAAATTATATCAAATTTATAGAAATATATATTAATTTTTCAATACTAATGAGTGACTCGACGAGTTAGGTAACTTACTCGACGAGTTGAATCGAAAGTCGGAATCGCAAAATCGCGACCAAACTCGCCGAGTTGGACCCTGACTCAATGAGTCGGTTCATTTTTACTGAAAACAAAAATTATATCTGTAAAATTAGGGCTTTTATGCTAATTGGTAACCATTCCACTCCCATCCAGCCGACACTCGACGTGCGCCTCCCTCTCTTTCTCTCTTTTTCTCTATCAAGAAAGGTACTCAATTTCGTTTTTATTTTTGTAAAATCTTTGGTTTTTAGGAGATTGGAAGTGTTAATTGGTAAGAAAACCTATTTTTGAAGTTTTAGAATTTATAGGGTTTCAATTTTAACCCAATTAGAATGTTATGGGCGAAATTTTATTATACTACTATGCTCTAAATACATCCCTCAACAAACCCTTGCAGTAAATTTTGATTTTTATGGATGAAATTTTACAGACTCTTCAACAGACTCGCGCAGTTCATTCGACTCGTTGAGTCGGTCTACGGACTCGGCAAGTCATGTCTGATGTAGTTTAGTTTTTAGTTTCTAATTGTTATGTTCGTTTCTGGTTGTTTGTGTTACTTATTTTTGCAGGAGCATGTTTGATGGGGTCAGAGCTCAAGAGGAAGCCAAGGGGATTTTCGTTGGTTGAATTTTCCAACAATCAAGTCCAAATCTACGATGACAAAGTGGAAGAAGAAGGTTGCAAAAATCCGGGAAACGGAAATTTGTGTCCCCAATGTGATTGATTGGGAATGGCTGGGTAGAGTTCGTTACGAAGAGGAGTTGGCTCCTTATTTAGTCAAGAAATTTGTGCATAATGAGGAGTCCATCACGTGTGATGGGTGGAGTCGTATCTTTTGTATACAAGAGCCGATCTATCAAAAGTTGTTCTTGAAATTTTTCTCAACAATACATTTCCGGGGTGGGGAAGATTACTATAACCCCGAGGATAATACTTTTTGTCTTGGGGGGCGAGGTTCGTCATTATTCCATGGTGAAATTAGCTTGGAGGTTGGGACTTTATGACCTACAACTGATCTACACGGATGCATTTCGTAATTTCTTGGAGCATTGCCACAAAGTATTCCCAGATGGTGTCACAAGCACAAGTTGGTGGAACACTATTGCCAACAAAGTCTACATTCCCAAATCGGCTCAAGAAGGGAGCGTACGATCACCTATGCATCACCTTATTCATCGCCTTATTTCAAACACCATTAATCAAAGAAAATATGATGACAAGGTTTCTAACCTTGATGTGTTTTATCTTTGGAGCATCATTATACCCAACACCTTTTGCAACATTCCATGGTGTGTGGCTTCATATTTAGTTGAAGGGGCGGTCAAGGACCACAAAACTTCAAAAATTAATGGTGGCATGTTTGTGACACATTTAGCCCACTCTTATGGGTTGATGACTCGTGGCACTTGGAACTTAATGACAATAGTTCTGATGCCTCCCTTTAATCCTATTTTTTTTGAAGGGCTGGAATTATTAAGGATTCTGGAAGGGGACATCATTCTATTCCCGATGATGATGCTGTGATCGGACCCGAGGTGCCGGGTAGGAGAGTTAGGCAAAAACGCGGGCAAGCACCAGCCGATCCACCGATTATTCCGGTGGAGGATGCAATACCTCGGAATGGTATAATGTTGAAGGAAGACAATATCAAGATGATTTGTGAAGGGGTGTGAATTTTGCAAATCGGTCCTTTGTCCAAATGTTCAACCACTTCAACATATAACATATGGATGGTGGCCAATATCCTTATATATCGACTTAGGAGGAGAGGATGAATGCAAGGCAAAGCGAAGCCGGTAGGAGCAGGGCAATGCATGATGATAATGATGAGGAGGAAGATGAAGATTGATTTTATTTTATTTGTGTTTTGTTTTAAACAATTTTTTATTCTTTGTTTAGTTGTGTGTTGCAACTTCTAGTATTTAGGATTTTAATTTCTCATGGTTTATTTAGTGACTTTTCAGAATTTGAAAATGGGTTGCCTACAAAGAGTCTCGAGAGTAATAGGTGTTTCGAGTCTAGGTGGACACGAGAGTGAAGTTCAGATATCGAGTCCGGTCATGAGGAGCATTCAAATGAGTTTAATTACTGCAGAAAAATATTAGATTTAATGTAATTCTGAAGTGGTTAGAATTTATCAAAAATACTTGGAGCAGAAAACAATTTTTTTTCCCAGCAACAGACTCACCGAGTGCATCTACTGACTCGACGAGTCCAAGCATAAAAACACGAATTCTGCACTTTCACGACTCAACTCGTCGAGTCTGATTACCTACTCGATGAGTGTCTACGAATTTCACATGTTAGCTTCAGGATTGATGATTATATTCCCACAATAAGTGTTTTTTATCAAGAAGATTCATTTCTGGAGATTTCTGAGAGTTTTTCCTGCATTTTTGGAGCTGTTGCCAAACGAGACTTGACACCAAAGGCATGGATGAGCTGTTCCTATGTCTAAAGTCAGCTAAAGATGGACCTTTAAATGCAGAAGATCAACCTTCACAACTACTATCCCAGGGGAGTTTGTTCCAATTCCCTCTTTATTTTATTGTTCTTGATCATGCATTATTTTATTATTTTATTGTTCTTTATTTATGTGTGGGGTAGGGGTTGGTTATTACATTAGTTAAATTTTGAAAATTTTGAAAATGTGAAAATTTTGCATTAAATTTGCTAGGATTTTAATTTAGAAAATTTTGGTAAAGCAATTAGGGTTTGTGCCAGTATTATGTTTGATGATTTTATCAGCACCCAAATGTTTAGTTGAGCCAATATATGTTATAATGCATTTGTGGCCTCCATTATTCTAGTGAAATCATGAGACAAAAACACAACCTCACTTAGTTTGAGGGATGCAATATGTTTAGCATCGTGTACCAGAAATGTATCCAAGAAAATTATTATCTTTCACTAATAAGGGTTGAAGTTGAGCGCCCCTACTTAAGCATGTAGGTTTTAAGTGAAAAAAAAGAAGTGGGTTACATGTGAAAAAAAAGAGCGAATTACAATATAAAGTTGTTAGAATTTTTGGAGCTATCAAGATTAAAGTATGAAGATCAAAGATCAAAATCCCAAAAGTTCAAAAGTTGAAGATACCGAAAAATCAAAAGATGGTGAATTCAAATATATTAAAGTCAAAGTTATCAAGAATGAAGAATTCCAAAGAGTTATTTAAGGGTATAAAGAATTGTAATTTTTAGTTTATGTATGCTTGGGTTGCTCAACCAACAATACCTTGAGGTTAGGCGGTTTTTTGTGGATGGATTCGGAGGGATGCATAAAATGAGAATTGTTCAGAAGTGGTGGGCAAGTGTTTATGAGGATTGTTAGTATTTAGAATTAGGGGGGTCCTTAGGAAAAATTTATACATAAATGCATGTGTTGCGGTCATTACATAATGGATGGGTTCAATTTGGATTGTCTTATGTGATGCTGGTATGTTTAAAATTCAGTTTTTCTAGGGGGCAAGCAAAAGTCAAGTGTGGGGTGTTTTGATATGTTTATGTGTTTAGCCCTATATTTAGTATGGTTTTATATCATCTATTAGCTAATTAATTGCATATTATGGACAAAAGGTACTTAATTATGTTTGAATTATAATTTTAGTCGAAAGAATGTGCTCAGAAGCAAAAGGAAGTAGGAGCATCTATCGGGAAGCTTTCGAGTGAACAAAGGAAGAAAAATGCCAAAAACACAAAGGACTCGGTGAGTAGGGACGTCTACTCGACGTGTTCCCAAGAAGATTCGCGAAGCAGGAGTGTCCTTGACTTCCCGTACACGGGAATTTAATGAGGGACTCAATGAGTCGAGTCGAATCTATAAAAGAAACCCTCCAGATCAATGGACGGGACTTCTGAGAACCCTAGGAGGAGGAGCTGCGATTCAGAGCGAAAATAGACATCTGGAAGAGTGAAGATTCAACCCAATTCAAGTTTTGAAGGCTAACTAAGGCATACTTTGATTTCTTTTAACTAGATCTAGTACTTAAACCATGTTTATGTTAATGAATTTTGTTTTTGAGTTTTCTACTTTCTTAATCATGAGCTAAACTCGCTAGCTTCTGTTTGGGTAAGACAATTTTGTGACTATGGTTTGAATAATGGTAGGATTAACTTTTAATTAATGATTTTGTTGAATTGAGCATGTTAAAGATCCTTATGCATTAACAATAACTATTTTCTATTAATAGGAAGACAATTAGGCTACATGAGTATATCTTAATTGTTTACCTCATGTGATTTATGTGAACACTTTATTATGTGCCTATGATTAGTGAATATGAAACTAAGATTAATGAGAGAATGGGTAAGCTAATGTGTAAGCTTGTTTGATAAAACAACAACAAGAGGCTAATTGAATTGATCAATTTGATTAACCGTTACAAGTCTTATTTAACCCGAATAAATAACCTAGAGAATTAATTAATTTAGACAACTGGTCACTGCTTGGATTAGTTTATTTTCTAAGGATTAGCATAGCGAATGTGAAACTAATCACCTAAATCGGTAGCCAATAAAAGTTTAACCCATTGCAGTATTACGATTAAATCAACCATCAGATCAATTGAGTCGAACCTGAATAGAAGTCCCTTAAGATATTGAATTTAGTTGATCTTTGCTTGCTTAGTTGTTAGTTACTTATTTAGTTTAGTTGTTAGTAAGTTTCTAGTCTTGTAAAACTAGAGAAAATCCCTCTTTTATTATTTTCTATTTTGTTTTTAGATAATTTTAGTAATTAGTTTAATTGTCGTTCCCTGAGTTCGATACCCTGCTTACTAGATCTATACCACCAATTGATAGGTTCACTACCATTTGTGTGATTAATTTATAATTTAGAATTAGGAATAAAACTAGTTGAGTTCACACACATCATGTTCCGAAGCCAGTAAGGTGAAGTTCTCCACTTTCACTTTCACTAACAGAGCATTGACCTGGTGTATGGTCGGGTCAAGTCCCTAACCCTGCCAGTAGAAAATTATATGGGTTGGGAGAGCTTGAAAGAGCTTATGCTTGTTGAGTACTGCCTGAGGGGCGAGATGCAGAAGCTGGAGCACGAGCTATGGAACTTGAAGATGAGGGTTCCGACATTGCTTCTTACACTTCTAAGTTTGAAGACCTAGCACTTCTTTGCCCGGGAATGGTCACCCCGGAATGCAAGAAGATAGAGAGATACATTTAGGGATTGACGACCCCAACTCCAGGAAATGTCTTCGCTACCAAGCCAATAACTTTTGACAGCGCCAAGTGTCGGGCACAAACTCTCATAGATCATGGAGTTGATCATGAAAACGTCACAGTTGCTCCCGAAACAGCTAAGGGAAGTGACGAGAAGAGAAAGTTATAGAAACAGCGAAAGGGTCGGTCTTCGTAGGAGCCCTCCAAGAAGCAACATACATTAGCAGTTCACGATTCTACTACTCCTGTCGCTATTCCTGCAACTCAAGCACCTGCCAGTGGATATGCTGGTATCCACCCTCAGTGCAGCAAATGTAATTATCATCATAATCTCGGCCCATGCCGAGAAATGCTCTGCAACAGCTGTGGCAAGAAGGGACACACAGCTCGTCTCTGCAAAACTCCAATCCAACCAACCAATCAGGCCTCTGGAGCAGGTGTTGGTCAAGCCGGTTATGGCTGTGGGGAGGTCGGACATTACAGGAGAAACTGCTCTAAGGCGACAACAACTGGAAATGCAGAGAGAGTACTAGTTATGGGGTTAGAAAAGGTAGTTGCTGACCTACTGTTGTAAGGGGTGTGTCCCTCCTCTACAACTCTTATGCATGCATTCTTTTCGATTCTGGTGCGGAGAGATGTTTTGTTAGTCATGCATTCAAGAATCTTCTCAAACGTAAACCCCAACATTTAACCGAAACATTTACCGTCGAGATGGATAACGGTGAGAAAGAGAGCACTAACGACATATTCATCGGCTGTACCCTTACCCTAAACGATTATTCATTTCCCATCGACCTTATGCCAGTTTCTATAAAAATCATCGATTTCATCATCAGCATGGATTGGTTGAGCCCCAATCGTGCTGATATCATTTGTTACGAAAAAGCTATCCATCTCAATATTCACTCTGGAGAAACCCTTATGATCTATGGTGATAAACTCAGCTCAAACCTTCGTATCATCTCCTGCATCAAAGCCTAGAAATTTCTACACAAGGAATGTCATGCATTCCTAGCCCATGTCATTAACGAGAAGCGGGAAGTTAAAGACCTCGAAAGCATCCCAGAAGTCTGCAACTTTCCAGATGTTTTCCGCAAAGAGCTTCCAGGAATCCCTCCCGAGCGCCAAGTCGAGTTTCACATCGACTTAATCCACGGAGCTACCCCTATAGCTAAATCCCCTTACCGCCTAGCGCTATCAGAAATGCAAGAGTTATCTGGCCAGCTCAATGAGCTGCTCAACAAAGGATTTATCAGACCGAGTTCCTCACCCTGGGGAGCCCAGGTTCTATTTGTGAAAAAGAAGGATGGATCTTTTCGGATGTGCATCAACTACCGCGAACTGAACAAGCTCACTGTTAAAACCGTTATCCTTTTCCTTGGATCAATGACCTTTTCGACCAACTTCAAGGAGCCAGCTACTTCTCCAAAATAGACCTAAGATCAGGGTACCATCAAATGCGAGTCCACGAGGGTGATGTCCCTAAGACAACATTTCAGACTCGATATGGTTACTACGAGTTCGTAGTAATTCCCTTTGGTCTAACCAACTCACCGGTGGTATTCATGGACCTGATTAATCAGGTGTGTCGTCCCTTCCTGGACAAGTTCGTAATCGTGTTCATCGATGAGATACTTGTCTATTCCAGAATCGAACAAGATCACATACAACATTTGCAATTGGTGCTGAAAACTCTAACGATGGAGAAGTTATACGCTAAATTCTCCAAGTGTGAATTCTGGATTCGAAAAGTAACCTTCCTAGGTCACGTGGTAAGCGAGGAAGGCATACACATGGACCCTTCCAAAATCAAAGCGATAAAGAACTAGTCAGCACTAAAGAAGCCTACATAAATCCATCAATTCTTAGGTCTCGCTGGCTATTATCGCAGGTTTATCAAAAATTTCTCTAGAATTGCCAAACCCTTAACAACTCTGACTCAGAAAAGGCGTACTCTTTTTTTGGAGTGAAAAGCATGACACTACATTCCAAACATTGAAGAAGGACCTATGCAGTGCACCTATCATGTCCCTACCCGAAGGGACTGAGGACTTCGTTGTTTACTGTGATGCACCCGATCAGGGCTTAGGTTGTCTGCTTATGTTGCGAGCAAAGGTAAAACTTATGCCTCAAGGAAGTTGAAGGTACACGAAGTAAATTATACAACTCACGACCTGGATTTGGGAGCGGTGGTCTTCGCATTGAAGATATGGAGACATTACCTTTACGGAACCAAGTGCATAATCATCACTGACCATAAAAGCCTGCAACATATCTTTGATCAGATAGAGTTGAACATGAGACAACGATGATTGGTATAGCTACTTAACGATTATGAGTGTGACATACACTACCATCCCGGCAAGGCCAATGTGGTGGCGGATGCCCTTAGCTGGAAAGAATGCTCAGGTCGTAAAGTGAAGGCACTGACAATGACCATCTATTCACACTTATTCGCACAAATCAGATAGGCTCAACTGGAAGCCTTAAAATCATAAAACGTGCCGGGTGAAGCCTTGAGATGAATGAAAAAGAACTTAGAGATCAAGGGAGACGCAGTCTACTATTTCATGAACCGGATCTGGATCCCCATGTTCGGTGGTTACAGGGAGGTTGTCATGAATGAAGCTCACTAGGTTCGGATAAGATGTACCTCAATCTCAAGAAACTATATTGGTGGCCAAACATTAAAGTGCATATCGCTACCTTCGTGGGGAAGTGTCTGACTTGCGCCAAGGTGAAGGTTGAATACCAGAAGCCCTCAGGTCTGCTCCAGCAGTCGGAGATACCAGAATGGAAGTGGGAGACGATTACCATGGATTTCATTACCACATTACCCAAATCTCAGGGTGGGTACGACACCATCTAGGTAATAGTCGATCGATTCACTAAATCCGCCCATTTCTTGCCAATAAAAGAAACATTCAAAATGGAGAGACTCACATGAATCTACATCCAAGAAATAGTTCAACTACACGGTGTACCTGTGTCGATTATATCCGATTGAGATAGCAGGTTCACCTGGAGATTTTGGTAGTCCCTACAGAAAGCTCTTGGAACTAAGCTGGATATGAATACAATTTACCATCCTCAAGAGGATGGGTAGAGTGAAAAGACCATCGAGACCTTGGAAGACATGTTGCGAGCATGTGTCATCGACTTCAGTAAGTCATGGGACACCCATTTTCCCTTGGTGGAATTTTCCTACAACAACATTTATCATACCAGCATCAAGGTTTCATCATTCAAAGCCCTCTAGGGCCGCAAGTGCAGATCCCCTCTGTGTTGGGATGAGGTGGGCGACACGTAGCTAGCCAAGGGGAAAGTCCTTGATAGCACTCTGAGCGGCCCAGAAATCATCCCTAAAACCACAGATAAGATCATACAAATCCAGGAACTACTAAAAGCTTCGAGACATCGACAAAAGAGCTACGCCGATAAACGACGAAAACCCTTGGAGTTTTAGGTTGGAGACCGTGTTCTGTTGAAGGTCTTACCCTGGAAAGGCATGATACACTTTGGAAAGCGTGGAAAGCTAAATCCAAGCTACATAGGGCCTTTCGAGATCCTTGCTAGGATCGGTCCCGTATCCTACAAACTTCGTTTACCCCAAGAACTTGGCAACATTCATCCTGTATTCCACGTATGGAATCTTAAGAAGTGCTTATCAGACGAACCCCTTATGATCCCTATCGATGAGATTGAAATCAACGAGAACCTGAACTTCATTGAAAAACTAGCCGAAATCATGGATAGAGAAACCAAACGAACGAAACAAAGTCACATCCCAATAGTGACGGTTCGTTGGAATGCCAAGCGGGGACCCAAATTCACTTAGGAGCGCGAAGATTAGATGAAACGGAAGTATCCGCATATCTTTCCAAATCCATGATTTGTATTGTATGTTCGAATTTCGGGACAAAATTCCCTCTAATGGGGGGATGATATGACAACCCGAAATTTCTCCCATTAATTTTTAACCTACCTTCATTAATAAAATTTAATTTTTTTTAAAGTTTTTCGTCAACTTCTTGGGCTAAGTAAATTAACTAAGGTTATAGTTATAATTACATATGAGTCGTAAAAACCAAAAATCACGTGAAAAACTTACGATTCCTCGAAAAACACCGAGTTCTCGACCAGGACGAGTTTACGGCCGTTAACACGTGTACGGCCGTAAAACCTATTTACGGTCAGTGTCGGGTGGGCCCCACCACCGACCATACCCCTGCCTATAAATACAGGACCCCACCCTCATTTGAACCTTCTTGGTCAGAAACACCCATTTCTTTCTCTAAAACCTCTTGAAAGTAAACTCTATAAAGCCCTCCTTTCACCCGAAAAATGTCGGAAATCATCATTTGGGTCCATTTGGGATCCTCTGGAACACTTTTTTTTTGAAACCAACATTCTTGTTCTTGATTTTACGGCTGTAATCCCCCTGGTCGACAAAATCTGCAAACCTAGTTCATGGCCGTAAACCCTGTTTACGATCGAAAACCTGGTTCTCGGTCGTAAACTCCATTCACGGCCTTAAACTACATATACGGCCATAGACTGGTCTTTCGTGGGGAAAAGCCTATTTTCCTCAATCCAACCAAGTCCCGGTAACATTCCTTAACATAAACCAAGTGTTTATCTAACACTTTATCTAAAGAAACTGCTAATTTAGATACATAAATGTATTTATGTGATATTAAGAATTCCGTTAAGTGCAACGTACATCAACTCAAGGATTGTCCAGTTCAATCCTTTGCATCCAACTAACTGTGAGTTCATACCCCCGTGCTTTTATAGTTTTTAAAACGTTTTTAAGGGGAATACAAGTCAAACATAAAGGTTTTCATAACTTAAAAATTGATGCAATTACAATAGTTTTACACCAAACATTTAGATACTTTATCCCTTTTGTAATATGCGGAGCATAAGGGACATTTTCTAAATATAATTGCATAGTTTTCAGAACAGCAAATGAACAAAACTTACCAGTCAAACTATAAAAGGTATAGTTTGGGGAACTCTTTACCGGTTTTACAGATTCAAACACATAAACTATGATAGATTTAGTTCATCCATCATTATCTACAGATAACAAGAGTATCTTACTAAATAATTATTCTGTGTATAAATATTTATACTCTACACCGTATACAACGATTCCGAACACGAGAACAACAGAACAACACATAAACTAGTTAATACAGGATTTGAGACATCTCTTCATCATACCCTTTGGGGTACCGACAAATCCTCAACATTTAATATAGCCAGAGCCTCCTGAAGGGAGAGCGTGAAATTTGTGAATAGCTCTATTTGGGATCGACAATCCCACACCTAAACGTTTAGCTACAGTTAGGCAGGCATGCCTGGGGTGACAAATTTTGTAACATACGACGCCTGAAGAAACGTCGTGGATGTCATCAGTCATATTAGCATGGCTATACGAACTCACAATAGTATAACTAACCTTTGTTTACGGGATTTTCCTTTTTCAATAGTTTTATTTTAATTAATAAGACTACCCATATACCACACTGGAGGGTATTCCACGGACACAACCTTTGGTTTTTCTTAAGTAACAAAACTACCATACAAACTGGTGGTAACCAGGGTTTTCAAACGTAACACACATCACTTACTAGTGGTAGCCAGGGCTTTCGAACGTAATACATTTTACTTACTGGTGATTGACCAGGATTTTGATACAAACGACAATTTACTTATAATGAAAAGAAATCATTTACACAAATTTAGTGACTAGTTTCCAATACAAAAACATGCTTATGAACTCACCAGCCTTATGCTGATACGTTTTTAAAACCGCTTGTATTCTCAGGGCAACGATAGACAGGTACTTTCGCCAGTTTTTGGAGAAGATGGAGCATTTTGGAGTCTCGTCTTTATCTTTTGCTACTTTTGATGTATACAAACTATGTTTCAAATAGATGTAAATATTCATATTGTAATGTAACGGTTGTGTTTATTTTGATTGCTATGATACGATTGCTGTGATACTACGTATGACGTCGCCCACCCCCGGACGTTTTTGTCGTCCGTTCTGACGGTTCGGGGGTGTGACAATTGGTCTTTGTTTTATCCAAAACATCACAACTTACCAATTTCAAATGTACAAGAGTAGAAAAATTGTACGCTACATTTGACAAGTTTTATAAACCTTCATTAAGATATATCACTCATGTTACAATCTTGGAGTATGACTCTAAGAATTATTTTGGAATGAAGTATGGCTCATCTTCTTGATTTAACCACTTTAACAATTCATGACTCCTTTTCTTAGCCATAAGAATGCACTAAGATGTCCGTAGAGGATTAATTGTGATATGTTTCATAATCATTAAGATGATCATAAACCATGATACTAAAGTACTCTCCCATCTTTTCATAATTGAGAAACTATTATCTTTCTACTTTCTTTGATTCTTCTTATTCGTTCTGCCATACATTGAAACTTTTCCAATGTTTCAGAATTATACATAAACCTATAAGTATAACCATATTTACTAATCTTTAGTAAATCATGACAAACAGTCTTATTAATCCTTATGGTGGACTTGACCAATGCACAAGAATGTGTACTCGATCCTTCAGTCCTTCACTTGACTCACATATACATGTGAACATGGAATTAGTCTTAATTTTCCAAAGATGAAAAATCTCATTCATCATACAACACAACTTGCATGACTCCAAGTTTCTGTCCAACTGAAACTTGGGTGATGAGAATCTTTCCTTATTTGGTAAACTAAGGCACTACCACAAATGAAAGAATTAAATTCATATTTCCAATATTGCTAGAAACATACAATCATCAATTTTTCATAAATGCCACTACAAGAAGATATAAAATAAAACAAAAACAAAATTTTATTTATTTATAAAATGCGGAAAAACTTTTCCTTACAATGCAATTACAATTAAAAAACTATGCTATTACATATTTCCTAGCAATCTATCATAACTCTAAAGCAGCAACTCAATAATCAGATCTTTGAACCATGAGATTAAAATCCATCTTCGCAATCAGATTCAGCGTACTCTTCTTTTAAGCTTCCTTCCTTTTGCATGATCCTATAAACCATCAAAATGCAACCTAGTCATATCATGTATTAAGAATCATCAGTTACAAACTTAATTGATTTAGATAGTGGACTTACGTGAAGTAGAGTCAAACTTTTTTATTCTACCTTCTTTCAGATCTTTCAGATCTTTCAGGTCGCCAGGGCAGCTTCGCAACCAATTCGCCTTCTCTTGGCAATAGAAACATATTGACTCTTCAGGAATGGTACATGAGATAATCTCAAACTTGGCCTTTCTTTTTCCGTTGAGAAGTGAAATCTTTTCTGGACTTCCAATGTTTCCATTGTCAATGCCCATGGAAGTTTGAGAAATAGATATTCCACCCAAATTTGCTTTTCTAGTGCGCCAAATCATTGTTGATTCAGTAGCAACAAGAAAATAGGTAAGATCAATAAGGGTCATCTCGCGGTCTACCACATAGTGGTCCTTAATGAACTCACTATATGACTCAGGAAGTGAATGAAGAACCCAGTCAACCGCTAACTTCCTTGAGACTTCGACACCCAATACTCTCAGCCTGTCAATATGTGATTTCAACTCTAAGACGTGAGTAAACACATGCCTTCCATCTTCATGTTTCATTGCAAGTAGGCCTCGAGTGACCTTGAACTTTTCAAGTCTTTGAGCTTGTAGCTTAGGGAGAATTATTGAAGGAGGTTAAGCAAGTGAAGTATGACTTCCACGATTCAACCGCGGGTCATCATCTTCAAGAGGAAAGCTTGTTCCAAAGGATTTGGGAAGACCATAGTTGTTTGAACTAGAGATCTACAATGGGATAAATTCAAGTTAGTTAATTTAAGTCCCTAAAATAACACCCGATATGAAATATTAAGGCTAGTACCCAACACAATATTTTATAATCTGGAAGAGGGAAGCCGTAATCCAAGCTATAAATATTTAATGGTAGGTAAATGACGATTTACCAATTTCCACCATGAAAAACGAAATTATTCATTAAGTTTTAATTGGATTGAAACTCCTAGATCCTTTGAGATTCATTGAACTATTCAAAGGAATGTTTAAATCTCGATTGTGCTCTCTCAAGTTTGTGATTGGGATGCTGAGGATCACAAACAAGGTGTGAATAACCATATAAATTAGCTTGGTATACCAAATGTTACAACCACTTAATTAATGTGTCAGTTAACCATACATGCTCTAATGATCTATGATTAACATCAAGCTACCCTTTGCCACATACTGTCAGTCTAGATTAGTGTGCCGGTTAACCACAAATGCTCCACTAACGGCTTAACAAGGTGTAAAGTGAAATTTCATGGGTTAGCACCATATTCACATTTTTCCTAAAGTAACTAAGATTGGGAATTTAATCAAGGTTTAGTTACTTTATATTTATCATTATACTGTTAATGAAGGGAGAATTAAACTCCTATGCTACCCGTTCAGCTAACGACCCTCCACCAGTCAACGAAGCGGTGGATGAGAGTGGACACCCATTAAACTGCTATTTTACAGGTAGTAACCGTATTCCCCCTTATAGACCGGCTTCGTGAATGAGGCCTACTAACGGTAATACCAACTTTTACTCTTATACACATATATAAATATTAAACCTATCATATTATAATAGTATACGGGTTGAACTTTAAACTATTTAAAGTTCTAGGGTTTGGAACTAAAGTATTCAAAAGTTTAACTTTACAAATTCCAAAACTTGGGGGCAAGTTTTGAACAATTCCAAACATTTGGAATCCATAACATATGATTTTAATATGACTTTTAATGGAAAGACTATTAAAAATCCATAACTTGAGGACAAGTTATGGAGGTCATAAAACAATTTATGGGAAAAGACTCTCAAGTTCATAACCTAAGACTCTTTAATAATTCTTTCAAGGAAAAACTTTTGGTTTTCCATAACTTGAAGACAAGTTATGGAATCCATTAAAGGCCATTTAGATCATCTAACAAGCAAACAAACATGTCAAGCAAAACAATGATCTGGATTAAACTCATATGAACAAGACACTTCAAATCAAGCAATTTTCATGTAATTAGCCTACCATTAAACTAATACAAAACATGAAAATTTTGATAATTATCTTTTGAATTGGATTCGAATGATCATTACCATATCAAAAATAGGTTTATAAGTTCAAAAACAGCTTAAGGTAATCATTTTAGTCCAATTCCAGCCAAAAACATCGAAAATCTACACTCAAGGCTCCAACTCGTCGAGTGTACGAACCAACTCGACGAGTTGGATGAGTTTGTGCTTCGACTCGGCAAGTCCATCAGTGGAGTCGGCGAGTCCATAGTCCATACGGCAGGAAAATCAATTTTTTCAGCAATTGCATCAAGTATAATTGAAAACCAAGCCTAGGCTCTGATACCACCGATGGGTTTTGAGCATTCTAACACTCTTATGGTGTGCATGCAACCCTATGTGCCTTAGATCTATGTCTTCACTATTATACATGCAAATATACAAAATTCCAAAGCATCATTCTAACTAGCATATTTTGGAACAACAATACTACAAAAGTCTAGTTAGATGACATACCTTTTGATAGAGCTTGAAGTCTTTAACCTTTAAGAGCTTAGTGCCCCAAGTGTTGCACCTCAAATGCTTCACACAACACCACCAATAATTGGGTAACTTGAGAAGAAGGTTACTATAGTTCTCTCTAGAAATCGGCTTTTCCCTCTTGTGTACACACACTAGTAGTCATTTCATGAACCATGGGGGGTCCTTTTTATAGTGTGGCTCATTTAGGGTTACAACATGTAACTCATGAATTTCCATTTCCATCACGATCCATGTGTTTTAACCTCCACGGAGTATCCATGGGTTACCACATTGGTTAAGCCCAACATGAACGACAATGGATCATCAGCCCATATATATAAGAATAAATGATTTACATAATCAATCCCCATATATTTAATTAGTCTCTTTTGATCACAAAATTAATTCCAAGTTAATTCTTGATCAATACTAATTAAATAATATGATTTCATATTAATATATTAGAACTTATAATATATTATTATAAATCATAAATAACATTGACAATCAGTTCACCCCCACTTGGTGTACCAGCCTTTTATTTATGCCATGCAACCCAAATGGACCATGCTACTCTCGAATCGAGTACATACCAATAACAGTTATGGGCTTAGGCATCTAATCCAACATGCGTATCCACCACGTATGCTAAATAACCCGCACACCCATGCTAAACATACTGTTGAGCCCTGGCAGCTAAGCAAAACCCTGATCCCAGTCTGGTACCCTCACCATTGACAATCAGTTCTCCCCCACTTGGTGTAACACCCATTTTATTTAATAAATAAATAAACGAATTAATGAACAAATAGTGGCCCTAAAATAAATAAGTATTTACCAAAGGATGGTCTCGAAGGGCTAATTGTCACAATTTTATGAGATCGGGGCTATTTGGTAATATATGGGACTTAATTTGTAAGGGATTTCCATGTATTGGGTTGAAAGGGCAAATATTGGATTACATTTGTAAGAATAGGGACATGGAGGCACTATTGTTGCCATTATGGCCAACTTCTAAGTGGAGCTGGGTGTATAACCTCACTATCAGTCAAACTCTAACCCTAAACCCTCCCTTATGTAGCAACCGTCACCCCTCCCCCTTATGCCTCCCAACCGTTGGCCGCCACCCCATTCTCCTTTGCTTATCGGACCGACCAAGCCACCAAAGAACCAAGATGACCGACATCATTCCACTGCGCTGAAGACATGAACCACCGCTGCTGAAGACGAAGGCGGCCATGGAGCACCATGGCAGTTGACGGTCGGAGGGAACATGACCGGGGGTTGAAAGGTCGCCATGAAGATGAAGGCCACCATGGAGATCCGAAGAAAGACCCCACCGCCACCACCACGAGGTGGTGGCTCTCAGCACGTGCCGTCGCCGGCCACCATTAGGTTGTTGTCTTTATGTATTTGTATTAGTGTGTGTGTGTGTGTGTTTGTGATTATTGGAGTTTAGCATTGTAAAATGTAACTAGAAAGAAGAATAATGGAAAGAAAACTCAAAACCACCACCGTGAGGTGGTGACTGCCATCTGTTGCCGCCACTGGTCGCTGTGTCGGGTGGCGATGTGCTTTTCCTTGTCGTGTGGATTCGGTTGGGATGTTTAAAACCCTAATGGGCCCAATGAAGCCCTATTAGGCTTAGTGAAACCCTGATGGACCTAGTGAAATAATAATGGTCCTAATGAACCCTAATTGGTCAAAGGACCTAGCTATTGGGCCTATTGGGCTAATATGGGTTGGAAACCCTAATTAGGGTTTGGAAAACCCTAATGCCATGAAACCCTAATTTGGGACTTATCAGAATTATTTAATGAACTTAAAATAGTAATTAATAACCATTTGCAATTAACCTAAGACCATGTGGGATTTAATGAATTAAGTCCTTAATGGGTTAAGTAGGGACACCTAACCCTAATCATCATTTTATGTGAAACCCTAGTTTCACTTGGGCCTTTCTATTGACCTTTGATGATTAGAATATTAATGGGCCATCCAAGAATAATTGTATGGACTAGAATAATTTAATAGGCTTTAGGATAAGGCCTATATGTGAGGGTTTGGGCCTAATTTGGAAAATTGGGCCATAGTTTGGGCCTTTATGATTATGTGATATTGGGCCATTAGAATGTTGGATGTTGGACTATACTAAATGGTTCGGCCTTGTGGAGAGACCTTATAAAGGTTTGGGCCCAATTCGGAAAATTGGGCCATGTGTTGGGCTTTGACTCATAGTTGACTTTTGGGCCTTTGGATTGGGCCTTGGGCTTGAATAAAGCTAAGTTAGGGGTAAACTAGTATTTACCCCCAAGTATGTATTTATGGTTATGTGTTGGAACCTAATTATTAATTGGGTGATGTTTTGATATTGACAGTTCGGGAATTTGTCATCCAAGAGCTGGGGGTTATGTCTACGGGATTTCAGCAGTGTGAGGTGAGTTACCTTCCAGTAGAAGTGGGTCTAAGGCGGCAAGGCCGACCCACTAGTAGTTGGTTACAGTTGAGATGATTGTATTTGTGATAATTGTCTGGTTTTCTATTACTTAATATGTTCTGTGTGCCAGTATATTATTTTCTATGTGATAGTGGTAGTAGGAGGGCCATAGTCCCCCGATCGGTTGCTAGGACTGAAGGGTAGGTCGGACACCCCCGATATGTCTGACAGCATGTTTATGATATGATACTATGTAATAGTATTAGGAGTGAAATAGTCCTCATGATCGAGTGAGATAGACCAGAGGGTAGGCAAGCACCCTAGAATGGCCTGACACTGGTAGTCAGGACCCCATAGTGGCTTGACACGGGTAGTCAGCACCCCAGAATGGCTTGACATGGGTAGGTTGGGTACCCCAGAATTGCCCGACAGTATGTTTGCTATTTGATTGTATGGTATGTGGTGTGATGGGGGAACTCACTAAGTTCCGTGCTTACTTTTTTTAGTTTTTTTTCATGCACTTTGTTTTCAAAGGAAATAAGTCGGCTCGATCGCAACGCATCACACTATGGTTTTCCATACATGATATCTTTGGGATTACACTCTGATATTGTTTATGATAACATGTTTTGATTATTTCTACTTTGGTTTTGACATGATATGATATTATGGATGTTTTCTTATACTTTTGATTTTATAGTAACTTATTTAAAAATGAAATTTTTGGCCTTGAATTTTAGGATGTTACACTTGGGGTTCAAGCTACCACTCGCTAACCCTCGCAGTCGATCATGGTACCGAAGTGACTGAGTCAGTCCATACCTACGATCACACACACATCCCCCATGGCAATCGGAATCATGTCTATCGGGAAAGATACTCCGAAAATATCTAACATGCAACCCTGATAGACTGAAGAAGCGGAAACCCCATGTTCGTTGGCAATAGAGACTCGCAAGAGACACTTTAGCTCTCCTACAGGCAATCTAAACTCCCTACTGTATGACTGGGAGACAAAGGACCGACTCGCCCCCGAGTCAAATAATACCAAAACAGGTAAAGACTTCACTAAAAACGTACCTAATCACAGGTACAAACATATAAGCATAAATCAGATATAATCAATAAGACAAGGGATAGAAACATGCCCGCAACCACACATGGTACTGCCCTAGCCTCATTTACTATAAGCTAGAAGGTGCGTCCCTGGGACATCAAGGGTGCTGCTCTACCCTAACTCCCGTCAGTAATCCTCATGGTAGCTGGTGCGGGATCCTAGCTGGCTTGGCAGCGAGCAACGAACAGTTGGCCTTCACATGGCAAATCTGATCACAGTGGTAACATAACCTCACACTCATAACTGGGGTAGGCTGGCAACAGCCTTCGCATAATGCGCCTCTTTGCCACACTTGTGGCACCTACTAACTGATCGACAAACCCCATACTGACCCTTTCTGCACTTCCCACACGTGCGGCCGCGCTAACCCCGAATCGTAGAATCAACGGTCTTTGACCGTTTCGGCGCCATCTATGACTGTGTCGGGGCCTACCTCTGCTCCTGTAATTGTAACTCAATCTCCAACTCACGCCGACTGGCAGCATCTTGTAACTCCAGCAAGGTGTCACATCGTTGGGTAGCAACAACCTGACGAATGTTAGTCTTGAGCATTCTCAGATAACGTGTCATCTGAGCCTGATCAGAAGCAAAAATTGGGCATAACATCGCCCTCTCTGTGAACATACGGGTGATCTCAATCAGCGTCTCACCATTTTGTCTCAACTCCAAGAAATCCGGCGCTAACCACTCCCGCTCGACGCGTGGTATATAGTGAGCGCGTAACATATCCCTGAACTGCTCCCACGTAACTATAGCTCTCTGGTCATCCGAATATGACCTACTCATCAACCTCTACCAGTCCTTTTCCCCGGACCTCAGCAGGTTCAAGGCACATCTGACTTTCTGGTCAGTAGGACATGAGAACGTGAAGAAACAACCCTCCACATCAGACAACCACCTCATGGCTCTGATCAGATCCTGAGTCCCATCAAATGTCGAGGGCTTTGTGTTATCGAAGTCCCGGTACTAAAAATCTCAGTCAGCTCCTCCCCATGCTGTTGTTACAGCTGATGTAGCTGTTGTGGCAGCCATCTCAGCAAGGGCTACATATCTGTCATCAAAATACTCCATCATGGCGGTCTTAATAGACCCAAACATCTGTGAAATCTGACCGCAGACAATCTCAACCACATCCTCACAGATGATCTCCCTGACATGATCCTCTGTCAATGCTGGCCTATCCTGGCTGATGATCTCAGGTGCTATCGGGGCACCCTGATCGCCCTGTCCCGATCCCGACCAAAGATCCAGTCACAAAACACCTCGTAACCACCATTCTGAAATCACACCAAGTAGATATCAGATAATCTGCATAAATAATAGGGAACCAACTCCCAACTAAATCCTAAGGGTTGTGAGTTCCTTGCTACACGTATGGGTCCTGTGCTTTCAGTAGTACGGGCCCATACTGTCACACCCCAAAACCGGAATGGCGGAAACGTTATGGGGTGGAGGACATCATGTATAGTATCATAACAATGCAATATAGTAAATCAAGCAACAACATCCATTGCATTAAATACTATAGTTAATACATGTGTGTTCTTTGTAAAGTTAATCGACAACAAAAATGAATGTGTATCAAAAGAATAAGGCGAGACTTGATGAAGCTCCACCTTTGCAAAACCTGTCCAACTGTACCTGTCTACTGGTGACCTGAGGATACAAGTTATTTTCAAAGAGAATATCAGCGTATAAGCTGGTGAGTTCATAAGCAGTTTAGTGTCACTATTTTTGTATTTACATCATAAAATGGTTTATGGATGTATCATAAAAAGGTTTGTTTGTTTCCCAGAAAATCCTATATTTTTCTACTTGTAATGAAAATGTAGTCTTCTACCAATACTGTACCGTTTGTTACTTTTTCTCTTATAGTAATGTAAATGAAATGTTTGTACTAATGAATGATACTCAAATATTAGTTTACTATCTTATAACCGGGTTGGTTAATTTAGATGAAAATGTGATAAGGTTGTAACCATGCTTGATCGACCTAGTGTAAGTACACGATGTTTTTCAAGAGTCGAAAACGTATGACATTTTTTCATCCGTGGACCTACAGATCCCCCTATAGCTAGAAGCGAGGCATGAGAGGTCAATCCCACATAGATCTATACATAAAGTCATGCTCTCCCTCGATGAGACTCTTGTTACAAAAACGTGGCACATCAAATGTATTGTTATGACATGAAATAGTATATCACATTATTGTTATCTAGTTCTAGTTATAGTGTGAGTGTTCCTTTTGTAAATGAATATGTTCTTATTTGTAAATGTAAATGTTCCTTTTTGTTCTTGTATAGAATGAATGATCTGACTCATGTTATTGACTGACTCATGTAAGTTTCATTGAACGAGAATAGTAAACAATAATTATGTAAACTATACCTAGAATGTTTGTTGCATAATAAGACTTGTTGAAAGACTCACTTGTTAATCATAAATGATTAATTTAAGTATATCCTTGATAATGAGGTATATTCATATAAGCATTTATTATGCATAATTATAAGTTAACCGATAGTCGGACTAGTGAATCCTACCCTAAGCCCACAACCAAACAAGGAATAGGAGTCAAGGTTGTTAACATTAGTCCTAAGTCCGTTAAAGCATATTTATACTTAAATATTTATATGAATATGATTTTGAAAGTAAAAGGTTTTATAAGTAATTTAACATAAAGAGGTTTTGAAAAAGAAGTTTAACAACATTTGAAGACTGTAAGTTTTTATGTTTGCAAGAATTTAAATGTATAACTAAACACAAATCTATTGTGTTTTGACTTGTATCCCACCCCCCTTAAAAGCATTTAAAACATGTAGAAAGTTGAGTGAAGGGGTATGAACTCAACTGTAGTGAGTGGTACAAAAGGAAGAATTTATATAGGATGCTAAGTGTCAAGTGAAGCCTCGAGCACAAAGGACCCTATTGAACAATTAAAATCCAGTCCCTACACTTATAATTAATTCTTTTAATCCCACAATTAATTCTAATTAATTTCTTATTAAATATTAATATTAATTAAATGTTACTATTTTAAATTAATATATCATTTTCATAATATATTAACAAATTATTTATTTATTAATCAAATAATAAATTAACCTCCTTTCTCGAAAATCATCATTTCTAGTTGCTAGTCTTGAGGACAACTTAAAAGGACTCTGATACTATCAATTTAAGTACATATCATTTATAGCTATTGATTTAGACACCTAATCTAACATTATCTTACTCAACAAAACTTTTAACTAAAAAGTACCCAAATTTTTTTAAAAAAAGTTACATTCTACCATAACTGAACTCATCCGGTTGCATTTATGCACCAAAAACATCGGTGCCCATCCTATAACCACCATTCCAACACAACTTATATATATGATTCCAATCAACATGAGGAATTTGAATAGAAGTTGGTTATAAAAGACAGATAGACCCTTTACCAATTGTGAAATCTTTTAGGAACATTCTGATTTGTGATGACATTTCTTAGTCATAAAAAACATATATTCCCTTAATAGCAAATACAACAAATCTGGATAATTATCAAAACCAGAGTTTTGTATTTGTTGATTTATTTCGCACTTGTAAATAATTGATTTTTCTAAATCCAATGAAGTGAACGTCTTACCTAATTATTGCATCATAGTTTCCAAAAATGTATTATTAGGAGTTTATATACATATACATAGGGCTGTAGACGAACCGAACGTTCGGCGAACCGTTCGTGAACTGTTCGGCGGGAAATTCATTTATGTTCCTTTATTTAATAAATGAACGAACATGAACAAAAATTATCGTTCGTTTAGTTAAATGAACGAACATGAACAATGGTCACGTTCGTTTATTTATGTTCGTGAACGTTCGTTTATGATGTTTGTTTACGTTCGTTTATGTTCGTTCGTTTAAGTTTATTTATATTTATCTATATTCAATTATTTTTTATTATATTGATATATTATATGTTCGTTTATGTTCATATATGTTCAATTGTGTTTTTTTTTAGCTTTATTCGTTTATGTTTGTTCGTTTATATTCGTTTAGCATGTTAACGAACATAAATGAACGAACATGAACAAAGTAATTTGTTAAACGAGCGAACATGAACAAGAAAATCTCATTCGTTTATCTGTTCGTGTTCGTTTGTTGTTCGACTAAGTTAAACGAACGAACATGAACAAGACCTTGTTCGTGTTCGTTTGGTTCGTTTACAGCCCTACATATACAACATCATAGTCTAGAATTTTAAAAAAATTGTTTGACTAATATATAGTTCAAACAACATATTCACAAAATTGAAAACGAATCTACAAAACTTTAAATTATCAATAAAAGTTGCTATGAATTTTGTCTACAAAGAAGAACGTTAGCTGAATAAGAATTTAAAGAAGAACTTAGTTAGTTAAGATGCACATGGAGACTATCTCTGGATTTTCTGGAGCAAGAAGTACATGTAAGTAAAAGTCAAACCTACTAACACAATAATAATTTAATCCTAAAGTTACTGATATAAATTAACAACAGCGAATAAAGCATCAAGAAAATTCCACGGATTTAAATAAATATATGGTTGAAATTACCGCGTCTATAATATTTTTTTGTATGTCATCATCTTTGCAAGCATATATAAAAAATGTGGAGATTACGACAATTTTGAATCTCATCTTTGCAAGCATTAATATGGAGATTTTTTGTCCCACAATGAAAAGTAGCATTCCCACTATGAAAAGTAGGATGCATATTAGCACTTTCACCATGATCAATCAAGAACTTATGATAATCATCATGTGTTGAACTTGTGATAAGCATTATGAGCTCATCTGTATGTAACTAAAAGCGTTGTAGAGTATATATCAAAAATATATGCTTCGTTTACTATGATAGAAGCAACAACCTTCCTTTTATTTATACTTCTTATTCACATCTCCAACTACCTATAAGGATAGATCCTTTAAATGTTTAGCTCTACAAATAAAATCGCATAAATGATGATTTTCTAACTATTAAGAATTGGGAAATAAATGAATAAAAATTTGTTCTAATTACCAGAAGCTATTAACGAGAGTATGTAAAACATGAAGACCACCGGTATTTTAGGCGCTACAAGATTCCCCGGCACAAGAAGATGAAAACACTCATTACCTACAACAAACGAAAAAAATAAATATACCACTATCTTATCATCAGCATCATCTTGATGACAAACACTTTATTATAATTTGAATCTTCAAAAGATGGAAGAACAAAAGTTAAACTTAAACTTGACATTTTATTCTTACCTTCACTAATAAGAGAGGGTTTTGAAAAATTTATAGTGAATGTATGAGTCGATCATTCACCTCAAACATAATTCTTGAAGGCATTGATATCACTTCTGATTCAGTACTAAAAGACTATGTGTTGTTTGGCTTCAGAAGGATGATCTTTTTTGAAGGAATGTCGTATTTAGACACCTCGTTCTTTTTTTTTGTTTCCTGCTAATAGGTATAGCAGATGAAATTCCCTTTTCGCCCATTAATTTATCTAAAATACAGGATGATCGTTTACCATGATTACTCTGGTTAGAAGTGCTTTTCCAACTTGAAACTTGAACTTAAATCAACAAAGTTGGTCGTTTTCATGAATTTTGGATGGAAAAAGATTGTAAACTTTGTGTAAAATATAGTCGAATAGAGAGAGATAAGGGATATGACATACTAAAATGTGATCAATGGTTGCATTAATAGGGCACCATGGTTGAATTGTTGTACCTTTGGGGGTCTCATATTTTTGAGAGTAAATGTTGAATTTGTTTATCTGAAGCCATAATTCATACTACTAAATCAGATAGACAAACCGTCCAATTAACAAAAAAAACCAAAATCACAGAAAATCAAAAATCACAACTAAAAAGATAGTTGAAAAAATAAAACTAAAACTCACATGCCTAGTATATTGAAAATTTTAAATTCATTATTGTCAACCTTCTTTGTGTCTACTCAATTTCATCATCATTCATTGGAAATGTAAAGTTCATCAATACAATGAGTATTACTTTTAACAGAAGGCACAAATGAAAAGAAGAAGCTTTTGGCGGTTGTAGGATTTCTTACCAGATTTGGGCAAAGACACAATATAGATGCAGTCCATAAGGCATGAATACTTACTCGTACAATTCCCTTTTCTTTTTGTGTCCATTGGCTCCTCCCATCAGCCTCGATCTCAGTTTATCCCTAGCAAACGCACATAAATGACCTGAGAGGAAAAAAAGTCGTTTAATTTTTGAAGCAGGATAATAACTTAAAAAAGTAACAAATTTTTTAATTTCTACACATTCGGTCACTGTCTTTTTTTGTCTATATTTTACCGTTCATCTTATTGAACTATTCAAAAAACATTCTTATGACCTACTATTGGAGGTTTAGCCGGTTTCCAATGTTCTTGTGAGTTTAGACGAGGCTCCAGTTATCTTCTCTGGTAACCAAAAATCCTTCAATCGCTTCAACCTAGAAAATGAGTTTGAGAGTCATATTTGTGTCTAGAAATCGATTTTATATGTGTGTTCATCATATTTCTGGAACCAAGGCTGATGAACAACATGGAATGATTTGGAAACGACTTTTGACACACACACACATGCGTGTTTTGCCAGGTCCGACACATGGATGAAATCGATTTGATGGTTAGATCTGGGTTTGAAGCTACATCGCTTTTTGAAATTTGAGTGTTGTTCCAGATCTGATGTTCATCGTCATCAACCTCCAACCAAGATATGATGTTCATTGTCTTTAAACCGGATCTGATGCTCGAAGTTGCTCTGAAATACCCTCAAACTTGTTGTGTCTGTCAGTTTTAGGAGGGTGTTCGTCTTCATCATGTTCATCTTCTTCCTAAAAAAACCAGCTCCAGAAGTGTTCATAAATGAAATCAAATGATCTTCAAGATTTAGAGGGATTTTCTGATCTCTTCATTCTTATTTTAAACATAAATCTCTTCATTCGATTTTCAGATCTTAAAAATATCTTAATTCGATTTTCAGATCAGAATACCTCGTTTTTCACATTTCAATTTATGAACCTAGAACTCGAATCTAAACACACACGCACACACACATATATACTTAAATCTGAAATAAAACATACATATACTCTTCTCGTGACCGCCTCGGCATCGGACCGAAGATCGCAGCATATAAGCTACATCGGCCCTAAGCTCGACATATACTAACATACATAAATGGGCCAGTATTGGTGCCTTTGAGCCGTTCCAACTGAAGGAAAACACACCTCTCAATATGGCTACTGAAATTGGTGCGAAGGTAACTCTGACCGCTGCTCTAGCTACTCCCCGGCTATTATGACCAAAATAAACACTTAGTCAAAAACTGAGAATCCTTCTAAGGGTAAAATGACTATTTTACCCCCTTTGATCCAAATTGGACCATGACCTAGACCCAATCGTTTTCTAGTCCTTCCAAACCCACTAAGGCCCATTAAAGTTCTCAAAAGGCCTAAATTTCTAATTGGGCCCAACTCCTCAAATGGGCTTTCTTGCTAAACCCAAACTAGTCCTTGGGCCCTTAACTGGCTCATGGGGGCCATCATGACCCAACACCTGCTATGCCCAAAACATGGCCCAAACCGAGGCCATATAATGCGCATCCCACAATCTAAGCATACGCTGAGCGTACTCTTCTGTACGCTACGCGTACAACTTGTATGGGTTGTATGTTGCATGTAATGGCATGTACGCCCAACGTACTCCCCCGTTAAGCCATTTTCTTTAAAGTTTCCTAATCCCTTATGACACTACGTCTAAACTACAGATCCGAGTCCAATAATTTGTATTAACCCATAAAGTCGATCACATGGTGGCTTGCAACCCACCAAATGAGCCCAAACATATAACAATAGCAACTATCTCCATAGAAATGGCTAGATCTCATGCATGGATACATAAAAGCCTTAAAGGTTGAAACTTTATTTTTAAAATGATACTTTGAGCCTCAAGGGTGGCAACCCTATTCTCAAAATAAAAATTGCATGATAAAGGTCCATCCTTTGGACCTAAAAAGGTCCAAAGCTTCATAATTCTAGATCTAAGCTTCTAAGAGGAAAGTTTGAAACTTTAGACCTCCTTTAAATGCCAAAAGATGCAATAGTCCGAGATCCTTGAGCTCAAGATACTCCAATTCTTCTTCTCCAACTCTTCTTCTCTTCTTCCAAGCTTTTCTTCACCAAAAATGATCTCAAAAGTCAAACATACACAACAATGAAGTATGAGGGCGTATTAGGGTGTTCTGAGGGTGAGGGACTGGTAAGGAGGCCAGGGGGAGGCTATAATGGGGTATTTATACATCTTAAACCCTAAAAATTAGGGTTTGGTATCTTCTCGTGTACGTTGGGCGTACCTCTTGGTACGCTGCGCGTAGGCACCCGCATCCCCCGAATCCAATAAGCCTCTACGCCCCGCGTACACCAAGGTTATGCCCAACGTACGACTTATGGGCAGCCCAATTTTTCTCGACCCACTATCTTAAATTTGTTCCTTAATCCTTCTATCTACATTTAGCCCAACAAGAAATTAAAGATATAAAATAAAATAAAACCTAAAAGATGGTCGTTACAATTCACCCTCACTTGATTCAGACTTCATCCTTAAAGTCTGTTGTTGCATCCTGAAAAAACTCTGGGTAGTGCTCCCTCATCTCCTCCTCGGGCTCCCAAGTCTGTTGTTTAGCCCAACTGCACCTTCACTAATTCAACCCTCTTGTTCCTCAACACATTCGTCTTGTGATCTAGAATCACCACTGTTCTCTCAATGTAGTTCAGTTTGTCATCAACCTGAATATCCTTAAGGGGTACCACTACTGAATCATCCACCAAGCACTTCCATAGCTGGGAAACATGGAAAGTGTTGCGGATCTGGATGAGCTCGGCAGGAAGATCCAGTCTGTACGCTGCCTTTCCCACCCGGGCTATGACTCGTAAGGGGCCGATATACCTGGGGCCCAGCTTGCTCAGTTAACGGAACCATATGACACCCTTCCAGGGTGACACCTTCAGGAGAACCATGTCGCCCTCCCCAAACTCCAAGTCTGAACTCCGTTTGTCAGCGTAGCTCTTCTGCCGACTCTGAGTAGTCTTGAGTCTACTCCGAACCTGTTGAATCCACTCAGTGGTCTTGAGTACTTCCTCCATACTCCCTATGACCCTCTGGCCGACCTCTCCCGAACATATTGGGGTCCTGCACTTCCTCCCATAGAGCATCTCGAAGGGATTCCGATCTACAATAGCGTGGTAACTATTGTCATACGAAATTTCCATTAACAGAAGATAAGTATCCCAACTGCCATAGAAATCAAAAAGACATGCACGAAGCATGTGAAGGGTTTTGAGCATTCTAACACTCCTAAGGTGTACATGCAACCCTAAATACCTTGGATCTATTTTTTCTTTATTATACATACATACTTGAAGTTTCCAAGGTATTACCCTATCAAGCACACAAAACTTTTGATACATGGGTAATAAAACAAGTTATGAGACATACCTTTTGTTGTAGCTTATTGCTTGGAACTTTAAGAGCTTAGCACTAATAATGTGAATGCCTCAAGTAGAATCACAAATCACCACTAACACTTTGGAAACTTGGAAGAGTCTAAAGCTCACAAAACCAACCACTCATTTATATATACTCTAGGTGCCATTTTCATGAACCATATGGCTTCTTATATAGTGGTCACATCAGGGTTACACCATGTAACTCATGACTTTCCACATTCCTCATGATCCATGGGTTTTAACCTCCATGGAGATCCATGGGTCACCACATGGGTTAAGCCCAACATAAGGAATCATGGATCATTATCCCACCTTATACGAATGAATGATTTACACAATCAATCCATATATGTTTAATTAGTCTCTTTTGACCACAAAATTAGTTCCAAATTGATTATTGATCAATACTAATTAAATAATATGATTTCATATTAATATATTATAACTTATAATATATTAATGAATCATACATATCCTCTTCTCAAAGTCCAAATTGTTCCAATGAAGTGCTACCCAAATGGACCTGGCTAAATCGGGTTAAGTACATACCAAATATAGTTATGGACTTAGACACCTTATTCGACAATCTCCTACTTGGATAAGTCTAACAACTATAATTGCAAGTATGACTTTAGGATCCGATTAGAAATTATAGATCTTAAAACCTATTGAACTAGAATGAAACTTTATAGACAAGTGATCATATAATCCTCTATTCTCAAGATATTAGTTGGACAAATACATGGAACAACGTCATACTTATTGTCCAGCAGTTTGTCTCCTAATTTTCAATTTGTTTGACATAGAACTTAATCGAACATATCAATTGAGTTCTGACCGGGCCCGACACATAAGTCAAAACAATATCATCGAGCGGCCGAAGATATTGCTTTTAATCCTCCAAGGACTAACAGTAACAGATAAACTTTGACTCATATGCTTGTACTAACTATTTTCCAAATTATACACAACAATACGTTTTATAACATCAAGTTACTGATGCATTTTCTCACTATCAATGCATAACAACCTCGTAATGAACAAATCATATCTCTTGGTTTGAAGAATTATATGATATTATCGTCTCATGATCACTCGAGATAAATTCTATGAAGTGATACAAGTGAGCATAGGTATAATCCAATACTCAGACCTTATGAGCACTCATGAATGTCATAGCAATGTTTAACCATTTTTAACAATCTACAAGCCAAATTCATGATAGTCTTCATACAATACATACTTCCAAAGTATGATCGACTATGGACAGTTTGAATAATTTTATTATTCTGGAAGTCAAAACATGAAAAACTAAAACAATAGTTAATAATTGACACAAGATAGTAACTTTACTCATAAATAAACAACAACTTTTATTTAATCACCAAATGTCAATTACATTTTATCTATTACAAGTTTCAGAAATAACCATCTAATTATTAAAATTAATATCGTCTTTCAGTCGGATGCTTCTTGAATGCTACAAATGCTTAACCCTATTCAGTCCCTTCGTTAGTGGATCTGTTGGTTTCACTTCTAACAATACCATCTTTGCTACGAGGAGTCTTTCTTTTATCTTGTGTATTATGAAGTGATATTTTCTGTCAATGTGCCTAGATTTGCCATGATCTCTTCGTTCCTTGGCTAAGGTAACCACACTATCACTGTCACAGAAAATCTCCATATGCTCCTTTATAGCCAGTACAACTCCAAGGTCTCCAATGAAGTTCTTCAGCCATATCACCTCCTTTGCCACTTCGCTTGTTGCTATGTAATCTGATTTGCATGTTGAATCAACTATGGTCTCCTGCTTGGAATTTTTCCATGTTACTGCTCCTCCATTCAGAGTAAATACCCAGCCCGACTGAGAGCGGAAATTATCTTTGTCGGTCTAAAAGATGGCTTTACTATACCCTGTTACTCTCAAGTCATCCCTCCCACTTAGGACAAGAACCCAATACTTAGTTCTTCATAAGTACTTGAGAATATTATTTACCGTAGTCTAGTGAGCCTTACCTGGATTCACCTGATATCTGTTGGCCATGCTCAAAGCAAAGGTTACATCAGGGTGAGTACAAGTTTTAGCATACATGATTGAGCCAACAGCAGTAGCATATGGTAATCGACTCATCTCAGCTATCTCAGCCTCTGTACTCGGACTCTGAGTCTTACTCAGTCTGGCATTGTGCTCGATCGAAAAGTCACCTTTCTTGGAATTCTCAATGGTGAACCTCTTCAACACCTTGTCCAAGTAGATACTTTGACTAAGTCCAATTAGTCTCTTACTCCTATCCCTCAATATCTTTATCCCTAGGATATAGGCAGATTCTCCAAGGTCCTTCAAAGCGAAACACTTCCCAAGCCTGGATTTTACCTCTTGCAAGGTTGGAATATTGTTTCCTATGAGTAGTATGTCATCCACATATAGTACCAAAACGCTAACTATACAACCACTAGCTTTGACATATACACAAGACACATCCTCACTTCTCGAAAAGCCAAACTCTTTGACTTTCTCATCGAAACAAAGATTCCATCTACGAGATACTTTTTTGAATCCATAAATCGATTTCTTAAGCTTACACACTCTATGAGGGTACTTAGCATCGAGAAAACACTCTGGATGACTCATGTAAACATCCTCAGCCAACTTCCCATAAAGGAAAGCAGTTTCGACATATTTGCCATATTTCATAATCATGAAAATGCAGCTATGGCTAGCATAACCCTAATAGAATTATTCTTTGCTAGTAGTGAGAAGGTCTCGTTATAGTTAACTCCCGGAGTTTGAGTAAATCCCCTCGCAACTAGTCGCGCTTTATAAGTGTGTACTTTCCCTTCCATGTCAGTCTTCTTCTTGAAGATCCATTTGCACCCGACTGTTTTACGACCTGGAACATTATCAACCAAGTTCCAAACTTGATTTTCATACATAGACTGAATCACGCTGTCTATAGCCTCTTTCCACTTTGTAGAGTCGGGGCCCTCCATGGCTTCCATGTAAGTGTTAGGTTCATGCAGATTTACCAGTGTGCTATCACTTATAAATGTATCACCTTCTGTAGTAATATGGAAACCATAAAACTCAGGTAATTTCCTAACTCTTGTGGAATGCATCAGAAGTACAGATTCATCAATCGGCTCAACAGGAGTTTCCTCCTCATGTTGATCGCTAGTGTTTGAGGTTCCCTCACCACTTGACTCTTGAAGTGCTTCAAGGTAAATTTGTCTCCTACTGTTTCCTTAGCTTATGAATTCTCTCTCACAAAAGACTCCTCTCCTCGCAACGAAGACAACATTGTCACTCGGTCTGTGGAAGAGATAACCAAACCATTTATGTCGGTAGCCGATGAAAATACACCGCTCACTCTGAGGTTTGAGCTTGTCATGAGTCTCACGCATCACGAAATCCTCGCAACCCCAAACCTTGATGTGTGCTAACGAGGGAACCATCCCTGTCCACATCCTGTGAGGGGTATTGGTAACTTTCTTGGTAGGGACTAGATAAGGATATGGGTGGTAGTATCTAAGGCATCCCCAAAATGAGATAGGTAACGAAGCTCGAGTCATCATGGAACGAACCATGTCCAACAAGGTTCAATTGCAGCTCTCAGCCACACCATTAAGTTGTGGCGTCCTAGGAGGTGTCAGTTGTGAACCAATTCCACATTCCTTAAGATAGTCAAGGAACTCAATAATGAGATACTCCCCACCTCAATCGGATCGGATCATTTTTATCTTCCTACCCAATTGATTCTCTACTTCTTGCTTAAACTCTTTGAATCTTTCAAATGTTTCTGACATATGCTTGATTAAGTATACATAGCCATATCTACTATAATCATCAGTAAAAGTCACCTAAAAGTAGTTAGCATCCCTTGTGGCGATTCTGAAAGGTCCACATACATCTGTCTCTATGAGTCCAACAAACCTTCACCCCTCTCATAAGTGCTAGTGAATGGTGATTTAGTTATTTTTCAAATAAACAAGATTCGTAACTATCATCTGACTTTAACTCAAATGATTCCAAACTAGTGGAAGACAACAATGCCACAAGGATGCTTTGTTCAAACTAGTGGAAGAATCAGTATGCAATACATTATTTCTTAAGTTTTCTACAACCATCATAGTTTCATATACACCATTATAAGGTTATGCTCTAAAATAATAAATAAAAACACCATTATAATAAGTATTTATTGCACCAATTTCATTATCAAACTAAAATGTGAAACCTTGTTTGTACAAACCATAAAAAGAAATAATATTTCTCACCATTTCAAACGAGTGCAGCAATTATTCAAATCTAACTCTAACCCATTAAAAAGCAATAAAGAATAAACTTCAATCTTGGTGACAAGTGAAGCTTTCCTATTCCCCATGATTAAGTTTATCTTCTCGTTCTCAACATGCTCACTTCTTTTTAGTCCCTGCAAATCCTAAAATATGTGAATACCACAACGTGTATCGAGGAACCAAGAATTAGTATCTAGTGACTTATTAAACAATATATTGTAAATACCTGCATCGGTGGGTTTTACTTTCCCATCCTTAACATCCTGCTAGTACTTCAGGCAGCCTCGCTTCCAGTGCTCCTTGTCATGATAATAGAAACACTCTACTTCTTTCGAGTTGGAGGAGGAAGTAGCTGGACCGGCTTTAGTCTTGCTCGAAGAGGATCCATCAAGAGACTTTCCTTTGTGACCCTTGGATGGGGTCTTCCTCTTCATTCCCTTGTCTTTGCCGATTGCCAAGACTGGAGCAGTACTAGGAGTGGTAACAACATTCTTACCTTTGAGACTACTTTCAGCAGTACTCAAAAGTCCCTGAAGTTTGCTGAGTGTGACCTCCTCATTGTTCATATGATAGGTCATACGTAACTAATCATAACATTGAGGTAAGGAGTGCAGAATAATATCTATAGCAAGCTCCTCATCAAAGTTCACATTTAACATAAGCAAACAATCCACAAAGCTTTGCATTTTCTGCAATTGGGTTGTGATGGACTCTCCATCCTTCATTTTTGTTGTTATCATGCAGGTGATAATTTCATACATCGCTTGACGTGGACTCTGATGGTATCTTTCCATCAGGTCTTAGTGCATTTCAAAATGATAGAATTCCTCATAGGACTTTTGTAGTTCTGCTATCATTGTCGCCAACATGATGCAGTATACCTTAGTGACATCCTTCTCATGGGTAGTATACTCAGCAATCTCCTGGGGAGTAACAGCCGACTCATCAATGACCTTAGGCTCTTTGTCGAGGACATATTCATTGTCCTCATAACATGTGGCCATCCTTATGTTCCTTATCCAATCATTGAAATTAGTTCCATCAAAGATGACTCTCCCACAAAGGTTCATGAGAGAGAAGGAGCCAATGGGTTTTGAGCCAAAAGTAGTATTATTGGAAGACATCTGAATAGGAAGAAAGACAAAGTTGATATTAGATATTTAGTGCTTAATATAACACCCAAAATGTAATATTAAGGCTAGTACCCAACATAATATTTTACAATTTGGAAAAGGGATGCCTTAATCCAAGTTGCAAAATATTTGAAGGTGGGTAAATGGCGATTTACCAGTTTCCTCCATGACAAACGAAATTGAATTATTAGGTTTTAGAGGAATTGGAATTCCTAGATTCTTTTGAGATTCATTGAACTATTCAATGGCATGTTTAAATATAAATTATGCCATTTAAGCTTGTGACTGGGATACCGAGGATCACAAATAAGGTGTGAATAACCATATAAATATACTTGGTACTCTTAATGTCATTTATCACCTAATCGATGTGCCGGTTAGCCACACACACTCCATGGATCTATGATAATCATTATGACACCCTTTGCCACACTTACTAGTCCATTTTATTGTGCTTGTTAACCACACACACTCCACTAACAACTTAGTAAGGTGCAAAATGCAATTTTATGGTTTAGCATCAATTTCACATTTTCCTAGGGTAACTAAGATTGAAATTTAAAAAAAATCTATTTACTTTATAATTATGATTATAATTAATGATAATTAATGTCCTATCCTACCCGTTTGGCTAATGACTCACCACCAGTCCAGGAAGCGGTGGGTAAGAGTGGACACCCATTAAACCACCATTTTATAGGTAGCAACCTTATACCCCCTTATAGACCGGCTTCGTGAATGATGCCTAGTAACGGTAAGACTGACTTGATCTTATACATACATACATACATACATATATATATATATACATATATATATATATATATATATATATATATATATATATATATATATATATATAGATGTATTATTAACTTATAATACTATAGAATATAAGGATTGAATTTTAAACTTTTAAAATTCTAGGGATTGGAATTAAAGTTTTCTAAAGTTACTTTACAAATTCCAAAACTTGAGGGAAAATTTTGAAACTATTTAAAACCTTTCATTTCTATAACTTATGAGTTTTAATGACTTTTAAGGAAAAGACTTTTGGAATTCTGTAACTTAAAGGCAAGTTACCGAGTCCATTAAAATGGCATTTAGAGCACTAACTACACTAACAAGCAAGTGTCAAATAATATGATCTCCCAAAAACTCATCAGCATAGATAATTCAAATCAACAATTTTCAAGAATTATATAAACTAACATAAAACTTGAAACTTTGAAAATTATCTTTGAAATTGGATTAGCATGATCATTACCACACCAAAAAAAAGGTTTATAAGCTCAAAAACATTTTAGGGTAATGATCCCAGTCCAATTCCAGCTTTAAAAGTGGAAAATCTGTAATCTGGAGCACTAACTCGTCCAATGCGTGAACTAACTCATCGAGTTGGATGAATTTGTGCCTGGACTCGGCGAGTCCCCCAGTGGACTCAGTGACTCCACACTCCCGATAGCCAAAAATCAAATTTTCAAGCTACAAACACAAGTTGCATCAAGTATAATTGAAAACAAGCCCAGGCTCTATTACCACTGAAGGGTTTTGAGCATTCTAACACTGCTAAAGTGTACATACAACCCTAAATACCTTGGATCTGTGTTTTCTCTATTATACATACATACTTGAAGTTTCCAAGCTATTACCCTATCTAGCATACTAACCATTTGATACATGGGTAATAAAACAACTTAGGAGACATACCTTTTGTTGTAGCTTATTTCTTAGAGTTTTAAGAGCTTAGCACCAATAGTGTGAATGCCTCAAGTGGAATAAAAAATCACCACCAAAACTTTGGAAAATTAGAAGAGTACTCTAAAGCTCACAAAATTGGCTACTCCTTTGTATATACTCTATGTGCCATTTTCATGAACCAATGGGCTTCTTATATAGTGGTCACATTAGGGTTACACCATGTAACTCATGACTTTCCATATTCCTCATGGTCCATGGGTTTTAACCTCCATGGAGCATCCATGGGTCACCACATGGGTTAAGCCCAACATAAGGAATCATGGATCATTAGCCCACATTATAAGAATGAATGATTTATACAATCAATCACTATATATTTAGTAAGTCTCTTTTGACCATATAATTAATTCCAAATTAATCCTTGATCAATACTAATTAAATAATATGATTTCATATTTTTTATATTATAACTTATAATATATTAATAAATCATACAAATCCTCTTGTCAAAGTCCAAATTGTTCCGGTGAAGTGCAACCCAAATGGACCATGCTAAATCGGGTGAAGTACATACCAAATATAGTTATGGACTTAGACAACATATCTAGCTGCATGTCCTCAAGAGTCTGGATCATCCTCTCACTCTGTCTATCTATCTGGAGGTGGAAAGTGGTGCTGAAATGGAGACGAGTACCCATCTGTTTGTGAAACCGCTTCCAAAATCTGGAAGTAAAACGGACATCTCGGTTTGACACTACCAAGATAGGCACTACATGTCATGCCACTACCTCTCCCACATAAATCTCAACCAACTTCTCGGTTGAGAGGCTCTCCTGGATCGGTATGAAGTGGGTGCTCTTGGTCAACCGATCCACGATGACCTAAATCACATCAACTCCATGTGCGGTCTTGGGAAGCTTAGTGATAATATCCATAGTGATATCCTCCCAATTCCATACGAGGATGTCTAACAGTTGCATCCTGCTGTCAAGTTAGGCCTCTAGTGCTCTACCTTGACCTTCCTGCAGGTCAAGCACCTCTCCACATACAAAGATACATCCCGTTTCATGCAGGGCCACTAGTAATCAGGTTGAAGATCTTTGTACATCTTTATCGCCCCTGGATGGATGGACAAACTAGACATGTAGGCCTCATCCATCAATATATGTCGTACCTCGCCCCAGTACGGCACCCAAAACCTCCCATGCAGGGTCATCAACCCACGACTATCATAGTCAAAGGAGGCCACCTGCCCTATGATCCGCTCACACTTTCGGTGCTCCTCCTTTAGGCCCTCGACCTGCACCTCTTGGATCTACTCCAGCAATGGTGTAATCCCTGTCATCCTCAGACAAATGTCTTAGATCGGGGTCACTACCACCTTGCGGCTCAGGGCATCGGCCACTACGTTGGCCTTACCCGGGTGGTAAAGGATCTCACAATCATAATCCTTTACCACATCTAACCACCGATGACGTCTCATGTTCATATTCGGCAGATCCATGAGGTACCTCAAACACTTGTGGTCCGTGTAAATGGTACAATGGACCCCATAGAGGTAATATCGCCAAATCTTGAGGGCGAATACCACAACCCTCAGCTCCATGTCTTGCATCAGATAGCTAGCCTCGTGGGGCTTCAGCTGTCTCAAGGCATGAGCTAGCACATAACCTCGTTGCATCAACACTGCTCCCATTCCTATCATCGAAGCATCACAGTAGACTACAAATTCATCTACTCCCTCTGACAAAGTGAGAATCTGTGCCTCACACATCCACTGCCCAAGCGTCTCAAATGCTTCATGTTGCTTAGATCCCCAACGAAAAACCATCGAATTCTTGGTCGATCGGTTCAACGGAACTACAATCTTGGAGAAGTCCTGGATAAATCTTCTGTAATACCGTGCCAGACCCAGGAAACTCCGAATCTCAGTAGGAGACCTCGGAATCTCCCACCGCATCACGATCTCTATCTTGGCTGGATCAACCAAAATACCCTTTTGGTTGATGAAGTGCCCAAGAAACTACACCTCGCACAACCAGAACTCACACTTGGAGATCTTTGCAAAAAGTCTCTCCCTCCTCAGTGTCTCCAACACCTATCTCAGGTGCTCCTGATGCTGCTCCTGACTCTTGGAGTAAACCAATATGTCATCAGCGAATACTATTATAGACCGATCCAGCATCGGCCTGCGCACGTGGTTCATGTGGTCTATGAATGCGACTGGAGCATTGGTGAGCCCAAACGGCATCATCACAAACTCAAAATGAACATAGCGATTCCTAAAAGCGGTCTTCTGCACATCATCATCCCTGACTCACATATGGTGATACCCTGAATGTAAATCAATCTTGGAGAACCAAGATGCTCCCTGAAGCTTGTCAAATAAATCATTTATCCTCGGAAGTGGGTAACGGTTGTTCACCGTTACCTTGTTCAGTTCTCAATAGTTTATGCATATGCAACATGACCCATCCTTCTTCATCATAAATAGGATCGGGGCTCCCTATGGTAAACTGCTCGGCCTGATAAAACCCTTGTCTTGCAGTTGGGTAGACAACTCCTGCATCTGGGAAGAGCTTGCCGATATGGTGCCTTGTCTATCGGTGCCGCACCAGGGACTAATTCGATCCTAAACTCAACCTTCCTCTCCGAAGGTATCCCAAGTAAATCCTTCAGGAATATGTTCGGTTACTCTTACTCTACTGGTACATCATCAACTGTCGCGTTACCCTTATCCTGGGTATCCATGGCATAGGTAACGTATCTTGCACGACCCTGCTAAAAGTGGCGCCTTGCCCTTGCTGCAGAACTGAACACTGGTTCTCTATGTAGCATATCATCCAGGATCACTAACTCTCTCCCACTACGAGTGCGAACCCTCACTAGCTACTGCTCGCAATCGATCACTGCCCCATTGGGGCTCAACCAGTCCATACCCACTATAACCTTATTCCCTCACAAGGGAATAGGAACCAAATCCACTGAAAACTGTTGATCGAATAGTTGTAGCATACATCCTCTTTGAACTCTCGTGACCCTGACGGTCCTTCCATCTGCTATCTGCACATCTAGTGGACAACCCAGCTCCCTAGGAGCTCCGATAAATCGCTTGCTGAGCGCGAGTGACACAAAAGATCGGGTGGCACCCGTATCAAATAGTACCAAAGCTGATATATGGTTCACCAAGAACGATCATATAACAAAACATATAAAAATAAGTAACAATCAATATCAAATAAGAGATAAAGAAAAATGCATATCAGTCACCACGTCGGGAGCTGTTCATGCCTCTTCGACTATCAACTAAAAAGCCATGCTCTTTGTTACAGGAATTTCAACCTGGCCCTGACGGTCATTGATAATCCTCAATGTTGCATGGGTGGGTGCTGCCACCTGCCCTGTAGCTGCTAAACTCAGGCACTAGTACCGCTTGTGTCCCCTCTTATTACACTGGAAGCAAATCAGATCAGATGTTGTAGTGATTGTGGTAGTAGCAGTATAATCCCTGCTCATATTCCCAGTTCGGCCGCACTTGAAGCAGCCAGAACTCCCTGCCTTGCACACCCCATCGTGAAACTTGCCGCATTTTCCACAAGGGTTGCAGCTCTACTAGCTCCTAGACCTATGGTCAAACACCTTGGGCTTTTTGCCCAAACTTGCCATGCCATATGCCACATTTGGCTTCCTTTTCCTCTCCATCTCTAAATCAATCCCTCTCTCACGAGAACTAGCAGTCATGTCCTACAGCATCTTACAGCTGGAGTGGCTCACAAACTGTCTAATATCACTCCTTAGCATCTCATGGTACCGAGCCTTCTTCATATCCTCGTTGGTCACATACTGCGGAACAAGAATGGCTCTCTCCCTGAACTTGGCGGTGATCTCCACCATTGTGTTTGTAGTCTGCTAGAGGTCGTGAAACTCTCTAGCAAGCTGCTGCACCTCCATAATAGGTGCGAACTCGGCCCTAAACCTGGTCATGAAATCACTCCAGGTCATCTCATCCAACACTGTATCATCACAAATGGCTCGTCCGACCTCCTCCCACCAGTCAAATGCCATGTCCTTTAGAACACAATACGCTATTCTAACCTTGTCCCCCACAGGACATCTGCTGGTGAAAAATGCGTTGACGACATCATCCAACCACCTAGTACTCGTAATGGGGTCCTGAGCCCCATGTTATTCGGGAGCTCCACATGCTCTAAACTCCATGAAGACTAGTATGCCCGACCCCATCATGGCCGCCACCTCAGTGCACAAAGCACTAAATCTCTCATCCATAAGCTCCGGAATACCCTCATTGATCGAACCGAAGATCACCGGATTCTGCTCAAGAATATTGCACATGATCTATAAGGAAAGAAACTCCCTAGTCTGCTAATCTAGCTACTCAGCTCCAGAGCCTGAGCCCGATCCCTCCCCAGCACCTGAACTGCCAACTGCTGGTCTAGGACGTAAAACCACCATTCTGAAAAACACATCATAACAAACGTCAGAGTACTAACATAATTCGAGGGATCACATATACTACAAGTTCCCTGCTCTTTATAAATGTAAAGTATGCACAAGAAAATTTCAATATTTTCCTCATTAAATGTGTTGCAATCTTAAGACCCAAGACCCAAAATCTACAAGTATTTTACCATACTTATAATAGTGTATGCAGTTTTATAAAAATAAAACCCCCTTTGAACATAGAGATCCCCGTAAACTATGTGTATTGATATTTCCCTACGTAAGTTATTATAATCATATTGTTTGACATAGTAGCCTGTGATGACATTCTTCAGGCATCGGAATGTTATGACATTTGTCACCCCAAACCTGTCGGTCTAGATGTTGCATGCAGCTAAGGTGTGGGTTGTCAATCCCAATATAGATCTATATACAAGTATCATGCTCTCCCTACAAGAGACTCTGGTTATAACTACATGATTTTTAACCAGTACTCTAAGAGTACAATGAAGTAGTGTCTCACAACCTCATTTTACGAGTTTATGTGTAGTGTAATTGGAAAACCTTTTTGTAGTACGAGTATAGCCCTCCTTAGTAACTTTTTAGAGTTGATGTAACATAAACTATAGTAATGAAAAAAACCGTTTGTAGTGAGAATTGAACCTTTTCATATTGAATAGTAATGTAGCAAAACATAAACTATATTTTTTCTAGTTCATCATGTATGTTTGTAATGATCAAAAATCCTTGTAATGAAAGAGTATTTCTATTATTTTAGGTGTAAATTAACAGAAAACACAAGTAAACATGTAGTCATCTAAGATAAACACTTTGCTCAACATATAACAAAGTGTTAATAACTTGTAACTGTTTGTATCTAGTTTTATTTTTCTGTCACTGTTTTAGTATAAATCACAAAAAAATCACCATGAGTCGAAATCTAAATCCGTATACTCCAGAAGTTTACAAAAATTTTCTAGTATACTCATAATTTGTATTATGATTGTTAATGATTCCGAATTAGTGACAAAGTGACCATTTTCACCGACTGGTCCGAATTCTTTGCTACAGTGATAGACAGTTTTGTAAAAATCACCATAAATTGTAGAAAAATCGTATGAAAATGTTCAAGTAGTCATTTTAAATGTACAAAACTAAGCTATTTCCATATTGAACAGTTTTGAAAGTTATGCAGTTTAAGATGGTCAAAACATATCGTGATTGAGCCATAACTTTTCTATTGAAAGTTGTCATATGAGTTTTAGCATGTTTTCGATGTTGTGACTTGTATTCTCCCCCATAAAAATAGATGAAAACATGAAAAGAAGGGGGTATGAACTCACCTTGGGTGATTCCCTTAGATGGATGGCTGAAGAAAAGTGGTTTCCAAGTCAAGAACACTTGGGGAATACTTGAGGATTTGAAGATTCTAAGAACAAATATGATGATATTTGCATAAGAAATCCATGATTTGGGTGAGGATGTGTATAATATTTAAGATTGGAAATGAAGAACTTACTAAATGTGCGGGAATAAGTTCTAACCTCCTGATGTTCTTGGTTCGAGGGAGAAATAATTGAAAAGGAAGAGAGAAAGAGAGAGAGAGAGAGAGAGAGAGAGAGAGAGAGAGTATATTTGATATTTGGATGTGATGAATGAGCCTTTTGGAAAGAGTAGAAGAATATAGAGTCTTATGTGTGTTGGATTAGTGTCTAAGTCCATAACTATTTTGGTATGTACTTGACCCGATGGTGCATGGTCCTTTTGGGTTGCCTTCACCAAAGCAACTTGATTGCAGAAATAAATAAAGAGAGAAAGGTTATTATGATTTATTAATATGTTATAAGAATAATATATATTAAAGGAGAAATCATATTTGTTTAATTAATATTGGTCAATAATTAATTAGGAATAATTTTGTGATCAAGTGTAATTAATTAAACTAGAGGGGCTGATTTGTAATTATGTGATAGTTGCAAAATAAGGTAAGGATTATCTTAAATATAGGGTGAACGAATTTAAGGAGATAATGCCTTAGAATTCGACTAGGATAAGGGTTTCTAAGACTTATCTTATGGTTACTTGGTGGGCAAGCAACTAGATAGGATAAGGACTAAAACCCTAATCTTTACACCTATATAAACCCCCTAAGGCTCATGAATTCGTGTAAGCCTTCCCAAGAAGTCCTAAGGACGAATTCCTACCTCTCTCCTCTCTCTTTATACCTTCTCCATTTGCTCTTGGTGTTTGTAAGCCATTAGAGGAGTGACACTTGTGACTCTAAGCATTCCAAAGTCAATTCAAGGAGGAATTAGGATTGTTATTGCTACATAACAATCAAGAATATCTTAAACCTAATTATATGTTAATATCGATTTCCATATGCTAGAATTAGGGTTTATAGTCTTGGATTCAAAGCATGTACAATAGAGAAACCAAGATCCAAGCATTAGGGTTTGTATGAGCACATAGGATGTCTTATGACCAAAACCCATCAATGTGGATTTTGTGTAAGTAAATATAATGGAGTATTTGAAAATGCATAAAAAGGACAGTGATTTGATATAGTAAACTGTGAATAGTGACATAAAGTGGGTATGGTGTCATAACTTTTTGGAAACTCAACCAACCCTTAGATAACGTCTTATACAAAATATATTATTTATAGTAAATAATTACCCAAAGTATGATTAAAATATGAATTTATGGGGTCTTATATGTCAAAATATGAGTTTGGGTCAAAATCCCCCATCAAAATCATCAAAAATGGGCTTAAAACGCGAAAGTGTTCAAAAACCGGGACCAAGAGACGAACCTGGGAACTTTTGAGGGTCAGAACCGAAGGTTCGGTCCAGGAAGGTTGAGACCCGAAGATGGGTTCGGTCCGAGGTGGCTCACAGGCGAAGCTGGTCGAGTGCGGACCAAGAACGAGATGAACCAAAAGCAGGCGAACCAAACCAAATGTTGTTGAACCGTACCGAAAGCAAGCGAACCGAACCAGATGTTGCTCAAACCGAAACGAAGAGAATGATCTCAGTCCGAATATTGATTTCGATCTTAAGGAGGGTTCGATCCTAGGGGCTTCATTCCTAAGGGTTTCGGTCCTAAGAGGCTTCGACCCTATATTGTTGTTTTTCAACTAATCTTCCCATTTTGAGTGGTTTTTTACTAAGTTAAGGGTCAGGATTCCCCGAGTGATTATAAAAAAGTTAAGAGAGGGTTTTGAGAGAGATTTTGGATATATATATATATATATATATATATATATATATATATATATATATCTAGATATATATATATATATACATATATATATAGAGAGAGAGAGAGAAAGTGAGAGAGATTGAGAGAGACTTTGTTTTTGACCTTTGTTAGAGTCTAACCTCATATGGCAAGGTTCGTAAACCCCATTATGCCTTGTCATGAGTGTTTCACACCCCTGAAGGATATTTAATAGTGCTTTATAGAGTCATTACCTCACTTACCCCGGTTAGGGTTTAGAATTTCTGAACATTCGAAACTTCTGAGTGATACTTTGTATTACGATAGAGGGTTGTACTGTAAGTCCCCAATCTACTTGTGTATCAATCAGATCCATTTGATGGTGTGGAATCCCGATCGAATGGATGGTGTCGGATCTAATATAGAAGAGAAGGAGAAGAAGAAGATGATGAATCTTGAATGTATTAATGATATGATTGATGTTCCTTACACAAGATTCACTTTCTCTCTCTAGAACACACCTTAAGTTTCACACACTTAAGCTCCTCTCTTCTTTCACTCATCACTCTACTCCTCACCCTTACACCTATATTTATAGGGAAGACGGGCCGAGAACAAGTTCACGATCGTGAACGGATTTACGGTCGTAAATACACACCTAGCCGTAAACACATAAAATATTACATAAAAATACAATTGCCCAGAAAAGCAAAGTATAAACCATATTTTTGACCCAACAATCTCCCCCTTAGTTTATATCTTTCTTTTCTTAATTGACCCAACAAGCCCCACTTAAAAAGTAGCTGGCTTTTCTTGTCAATCTTCAACGAGAGCTTGGCTTCAGCATTAATCTTCAAATTCTTCAAAACTTCAAGATGAACTTGATGAATCTTCAATGAATAACTTCATCTTGAGCAGTTGGGCTTTTCTTCAGAATTTGACATTAAACGCACTTTGGGTGAGGATTCTTGATGTACTAATTCTTAAAAGATAGCACTTTCAGCTTGAGAATCTTCAGAGACAACATTAGAAAAAACAAATCTTCTGGATCACTTCAGCAGGTTCATAGATAGCAGCAAACTAATTGAGGAGGCGTCAATGCAATCCGTTAAATAATCTTCAATTTCAACTTCACCTTGCTTCTGGGGTTGAAGGATTGAATGTTGAAAGAATAATCTTCATTTCTTGCTCCTTCGAATGAGAAATATTCGATGCTCACAGATGAAGCCTTGGCTAAGAAATCTTCAATACAGTCTCCATGAGTCTCATCTACACCTGAATTCATTTTTCAAGACAAAAAAAAAACTAAAAGAAAACTTATCTCAAAATATTTTTGGATTTTCTGATTTTTTTTTTTTGAACAAGAAATAAAACAGAAATAACACTATTTTTGGATTTTTAATTTTTCTTATTTTGGTTTGATTTTTGAATTTTTTTTTTTTAATTCTCCCCCAAAATTTGTGCATAAAATAAAACTATGAACAAATTTAATAAAAACAAAAACAGAAGCTAAATTTAAGACTATTTGGGGACCAAAGTTGTTAGGCAATCAAATATCGTTTATTTGTACACACCTACATGTTTAGATCTGGTCAATCACTCGTATTGTGATACACTTAAACACAAAGGATGTTGACAAATTGGATAGGTTATAAGTGACAAGACAGTGGTATCTATATTCTTAAATGGTCGTTTAACTAACGACGACCAAGGATATTGTTGTCCACTTAAATTAAGCAGCAAGTTCTACAGGCAACTTATTAAATGGTTCAATTTTAGATGAACTAGAACATGTTTCCCACTTCCCGACATACCCCGGTAATCAAGAACTTCCAAAGAACTCCTTACTTTAGGTGAGTATTCAATCATTAAGAAAGAATTCAGATATAGCAATGCATATGTTGTGTCCCAGGTCGGATGTCTTCCAATCACACAAAGGGAACAACATATGACTAACATATACAAGGGTTAAAGAGATAGAATGTTGCATATGTTGTGTCATAGGTTAGATCTTCCGATCATGCAGAGGGGACAACATATGGCTAACATATAGAAAGAATTTTAGAGACAAGGAGGTGCGTAGAATTAGAGTTGCATGTGTTGCAATCTAGGTCGAATCTCTTCCAATCACGTAGAGGAAGCAACATATGACTGACAGATCGAAAGCAAGAAAATAATTTCCTACATACATAATTTATCAAAACCCCCCAGTTTCTCTATCAGAACCAGAATTAAGGATATAAGTCCGTACATCAAGGAAGAGTTAGGCCACAGATCTAGATGTGTATTAATTTAGTGTATCTTGTGGGTTCCCATGTTTATATCACTGCTCAATCTACCCAAGCGTCATATGGTCAATCCAAATGAAACTATCTAAATCTATATTGTATAGTGCTTTCATGGTCAATCAATGCCTCGTCATTTTTGAATCCTTTGTGCCTACCAGCACATTGAACACAGAGTCTAGACAATTCGGTTTTAGTGCCTTACATGAATTATAAATTGCCCTTTAACATTATACTTCATATCACTTCCCAAACAATACATACTAACGAAAAACTATAAGAAAATAAAAATTGTCTTCAATACGAAACAGTGTAAGATAAACTCAGGAGTATAGAGAAGAAAACTCAAACCGTAAGTCACTGATTCAATTTGCATCCAAAAGGTCTGAGAACAGCACGCATAATCTCAAAACATATCCAAAAATTCTTCATGTCATTAAGCACTAACCCCATTTGTGATCTCTTCCTTTCCTCCTTTCACTCAAAAGGAAATATACTCTCAAACAAAGGTCTGAATGTTGTACAGTTGAGAGATGTCCCCTATCATGTGCCTAGAACAGCCACTACCAACAAACTGAAGTATGATGATATGCCTCCATAGCTACTCCGACACAGAGCCGAATCAGTTGGTCTTTGGAACCCAATCCATTTTGAAACTGGGTTGACCTTTGTCATCCTTGCATGGTACTCTCTCCCACGACATATCAAGCTTATCACAAACAAAAGATGTAGAAATATTAGAAGCATTAGGAGATTTTGGAGAGTGATCCTTTGGACCCCATTTGTAGTTAGTTTTAACCCATTCCTTTTGGGTTGCCTTCACCAAAGCAATTTGATTGGAGAAATAAATAAAGATAGAAAGGTTATTATGATTTATTAATATGTTATAATAATAATATATATTAAAGGAGAAATCATATTTGTTTAATTAACATTGGTCAATAATTAGTTAGGAATTAATTTTGTGATCAAGTGTAATTAATTAAACTAGAGGGGCTAATTTGTAATTATGTGATAGTTGCAAAATAAGGTAAGGATTATCTTAAATATAGGGTGTACGAATTTAAGGAGATCATGCCTTAGAATTCGACTAGGATAAGGGTTTCTAAGATTTATCTTATGGTTACTTGGTGGGCAAGCAACTAGATAAGGATAAGGACTAAAACCCTAATCTTTACACCTATATAAACCCCCTAAGGCTCACGAATTCGTGTAATCCTTCCCAAGAAGTCCTAAGGACGAATTCCTACCTTTCTCCTCTCTCTTTATACCTTCTCCATTTGCTCTTGGTGTTTGTAAGCCATTAAAGGAGTGACACTTGTGACTCTAAGCATTCCAAAGTCAATTCAAGGAGGAATTAGGATTGTTATTGCTACATAACAATCAAGGTAATATCTTAAACCTAATTATATGTTAATATCGATTTCCATATGCTAGAATTAGGGTTTATAGTCTTGGATAAAAAGCATGTACAATAAAGAAACCTAGATCCAAGCATTAGGGTTTGTATAAGCACATAGGATGTCTTATGACCAAAACCCATCAGTGGTATCAGAGCCTAGGATGGTTTCAATTGTATTGATGCATTGTATATCTGAAAAATTCGAATTTTGGTGTTCTAGAGGCTGGACTCACCGAGTCCATAGCTGAACTCACCGAGTCCAGGGTGACTTGACGAGTCAACTCGTTAGATAGTGCTTATCTCGGGAGTTCTTGTTGTTTTTGCATACGGATAGTTACCTTATCATGTTAGATCAATATTAATCCGATTATATGATATATTTGACTATATTTTTTATCTAATTGAAGATATTTATCAATTAATAAGATAATTGTTTCCTTATAAGATAATTGATTAATTGTTTTGAGTAAATTGATAAATTGTTTTGCAAGAAATCATTAAATAAATCAAAGATGGATAATTATGTGATTAAATATTAATTTAAAATTATTTGTTATTTGATCCTTGTTGTTATGAAAAATTTCATATTTTCCCCTCTAGGTTTTATAGTTTAAATTTGAACCCAAAACTTTTGAAGTTTTGAAATTTAAATAGTTAAAACCCTAATGTTTTGAAAAAGGTTTCAAAACATGCCCTCAAGTTTTGGAATTTAAAAGTTGATTAAAAGTTAATTAGGAATGTTAAATTCTAAAACCCTAGTAATGCTTTGAAAAGTTCAATTCACACCCTTATGGTTTTATTAATTAATTAAGGTGTATAATTAAAAGAGGTTTAATAAATCCATAAAAGTTTTGGTTTGAAATTTAATTGAATTAAACGTATAATTATTAATTTTTAACCACCTAGTATTTTAAAAGTGTAAAATGCACCCTATACTATATATATAACATTAAAAGTCTATCATTATATATATATATATATATATATATATATATATATGTATACATATATATATATATATATATATATATATATATATATATATATATATATATATATATATGTATGTATGAGTAAAAGTTAGTCTTACCGTTAGTAGGCCTCAATCACGAAGTTGGTCTATAAGGGGAGTTTAAGGAAATTGCCTATAAAATGGCGATTGAATGGGTATCCACTCTTACCCACCGCACTCTTGAATAGTGGAGGGTCGTTAGCCGAACGAGTAGGATAGGATGAAACCTTCCATCATAAGTATAATGAAATACAAAGTAACTAAATGTTTTTCTAATTCCCAATCTTAGTTACTTAGGCAAAAGTGAATTGATGCAATTCCATGAAATTACACTTTGTGCCCTTGCGAAGATGTTAGTGGAGCATGTGTGGTTTACCGGCACACTAAATGGTTCTAAGCAAAGGTAGCAAAGGGTGACTCAATGTTTGTCATAGTTCGGTGGAGCGTGTGTGGTTTACCAGCACATCGAATAGGTGATTGTATCATGTGAGGGCACCAAGTTTGCATGGTTATTCACACCCGCTTTGTGATCCTTGGCATCCCAGTCACAAACAAGAGGGGCATATCGCGATTTAAACATGCCATTGAAATGTTCAATGAATCTCAAAGGATCTAGGAGTTTTCATAGATTTAAAACTTAAATTTCTTTTTCGTTTTTCATGGTGGAAATTAGTGAATCGTCATTCACTTACCTTCAAATATTCTGCAACTAGATTACGGCATCCCTTTTCTAGGTTGTAGCGTATTGTGTTAGGTCCTAGGCTTAGTATCTCATTTGGGTGATTTACTAAGGACTCGATCGATCAACTAACTTGAATTTGTTTTCACCCGTTTTGTAGATGTCAAAGTTCGACAACCATGGTCTTCCCAAATCCCGTGGAACAAGCGTTCCACATGAAGATGGTATTCCACGATTCGATCTAGGAACAAGAAATCATGCTTCACTTCCTCCACCTCCTCCAATTGTTCTCCCTAACCCACAAGATCGAAGAATTGAAAGGTTCAATATCACTAAGGCCCTATTGGAAATGAAACATGAAGATGGTAAATCCGTGTGTGCCCACATTCTAGGAATGAAATCACCCATCGATAGGTTGATTATGTTGGGTGTGTCATTTCCCAATGAGTTGGGTGTGAACTGGGTTCTGCAATCACTTCCTGAATCATATAATGAGTTCAAAAGAAAGTATTATATGATGGATCATGACGATAACCTCATTGACCTAACTTACATGCTCATTGCTGCTGAATCAGAAATGATTTGGCAAAGAAATGGAGCGTATTTGTTGGGAGAGTCAACCGACCATGCTTCCGAGGATGTTTTAAGAGAAGCGACCTGCGTTTGCTGCCAAGAGAAAGGGCGTTGGAGAGAAGTCTGCCCCAAGAGCCTGAAAATTCCAAAGATGAGATAGTCAAAGAGTATGACTGCGCTTCAGGTAAAATCCACTATCTAACTTCGTTAAGTTCCTATTCATTGACTCAAAATACATGATGTGATAAGATTGCATTTGAATGTTTTGCAGGATCGGTGAAAAGAAAGGAAGCTTGGTGAAAGAGCAAGATGAATCTAATCACAAGAAATGGATCTTGATCGCATCGACTTGAAGATTAGATTTTGAGCTTAGATAGTTATAATATAGTTGTTAGAAATTTTCCTTTTGAAATACATAGTTTTCAATGGATTTTGCATTGTAAGGACAAATGATTTCTGCTGCTTTTATAAATAAAATAAAATTTGGTTTGACTTATTTATTTATTTGTTTACTTCCTTGCAATGAAATCGTTATAAAAATTGATGTTTGAATATTTCTACAACAAATGGATATGATTCTTATTTATGGTGTTTATGGAAAAAGTCGAGAATTTACCAAATAGGGAGAGTTTCTTATCGCCCAAGTTTCAATTGGATAGAAATTTGGAATCACGCAACTTGGTTGCATGATGAATGAGAAATTTCATATTTGGAAATTAGACTAATTCATTGACAAAGTATCAAGTGAAGGACTAGGAGATCGAGTACACAAAGTTGCATGTTGATCAAAGTCCACCACAAGAATAACAAAGATATCCGTCATGATTTACTAAAGGTTTAGTAAATATGATTATACTTATAAGATTAAGTGTAATTCTGAATTGATTGAAAAGGTTTAAATCAATAGCAAAACGAATAAGAATCAAGTAGGCAGAAAGATAAAAGTTTCTCCATTCTAAGAAGAAAGGAGAGTACCGTTTATGCTTTATGATAGGTCTTTATGATTAAGAACCATATCTCAATTGATCCTCTAAGTGAGTCTTAGTACAATTGTATGTTTAAGAAGAGGAATCAAGAATTGAAGAAATGGTTAAATCAAAAGGTCAATCATACTTCGTTCGAATAACAAGTCTTAAAGTTAAGATTGTGACAATGAGTGAAAAGCATTAAGAAGGTTTATAACATTCATCGAATATGGAAAGTTGTGATGTCTTAGATAAGACAAAGGCCAACTAGGACCAATTTATGAAGTGTTTTGATAAAAACTACACTGACTCTTGAATATTTGTTTGTCAAGAATTGTTTATTGACAAGAGAATCTTATATGTCAATGAGTCATTTGGAGTCTTAATGGTCTTGAAAGGTTTCAAGAACAAATCAAATAAACCTTATCGATCATCACTAGCACACGAGTTGAGGTTTACAACCTATCGTGTTGACAATATTTTGATTCTGTGCTATTCCAATTGAGTTAATTATGCATGTGAGTCCTATGAGTTCTCATTTTGAACGCATAAAAGGCAAAGCACCTTAATCAATGGAAGGTACATTGATAAGAAAAGGTGATCTGCTTAACTACTTGGAAGACGTGGTGGGCAGCTGTGCTACCATATGGCAAGAAATCAAGATTAAGAAAGTTCGGTCCATATGAGTTTGAATTTGTCGTAAACTCTGGTTTTAACAAATTCACATGGATAGGAACAAATACACCGCTTTAAATCTAAGTGTCATAAGATTTCCTCCTTCATGAAAATGATTGTGAGGAAATGCTTTCACTAAGAAAGATTTTAAGAAGATAATGATTGTAAAATTGCATTTTCGAATTTGATTATGGTTACGGCATCCCTTTCCATAATTTGAATTGTGAGGTTTGGCAATTAGTCTTAGTTGTTTAGACACACATATGAACTATCTAAGGAAAAGGTGTATAAGTTCAAGGAGCTTTGATAAAGGATTATCAAAGTACTAAGTATTAGAAACATTGACTTAAGAAATTCAATAGGTATTGTTTTCTGAAAGTTAAGATGTTTATGAATACATGTCGAAGCTAGTGGGAGCATAAGTGTTATGTTTTATAATAATCATCATGATAGTGGGAGCATAAATGTTATGATTGTATGATTATTAAGGAAATTATTGCAAGTTGGTAATATTAATTATAGAAAACAAGAGTCATTCTTTGCAAAGTTGTAAGGATGGAATATTTGTTTTGCTATAATTAAGGGAGAGAATATTATGCTTCATTTCAAATCTAAAGGCTTAGGTTGAGAAATGTTAATAAATTTAGTCAAAGGTACATAGTGTGTTCTTAAAATTTTGATTATGATTACGACATTCCTCTTCACAATTAGAATTTTGAGAACATAGCAAATAAAACATTATGCGTCGTGTCCCATACGCTTCGGGTATAGGATCGATCGCAAATGCTTTAATATTTGACCATTCTAAAATTTTCCAATTGTCTAGTGCATTTAGAGCGAAAAAGGATTAGGATCGGTTTTGACTAAAATAATTAAACAACTATCAAAGGACAATCCAAAGTTCGATGAGGATTGGTTGCTTATGAGTAGTTGGAAGCATGGTATTGAATGGACCGTATCGACATTATTATGAATAGAAAAGATTCTATTAAGAATGAGTTGTCAAATAGAAAATATGGAAGCGTGTCCATATTGGGAATTGAATATTGAAAATCTATGTCTGGATTAGAAACTTTTATGCAAAAGGATGTTCAAAGGAATGTACTTTGAGTGAGAGACATCATATCTAAGGAATTGTCTTGTAACAATCTCTGATCAAAGACTTTGTAATTTCATTGGCAATAGTCTTTGTGACTTTGGTTAGTGATATTACGAAAGAATCATTGCATAGAATGTTAGAATCTAGCATATTCTATAAGTAGCAAGAATTTGATATTCTTTCACTTATGAAAAAGGATTTGGAGTTGTGAAATGAGTATGATTGGAAATGTGTTCGTTTGATCTATTTCACAAAGTAAGAACCATAGGTAAACATTGTGTTCATGCTATGAGCATGGGATAAGTGTATAAATTCAAGTAAAAAGTTGATTATCCGAAACGACAAATAATGAGTAATAAATATGGTGATAAATAAAAGGAGTTTTATTTATACTTAAAGGTTTGAGGCCATATGGGATTAGTATTATTCTTGTGTTTCACTTTGCATGTTTTGACTTCCTGAATAGTTTAATTGGTTAAGAACAATCAAATTATTCGAACGGGCCATAGTCGTTCATATGTTGGAAGTAGGTATGAATGAAGACTATCGTGAATTGGTGTGCGGATTGTCTAAAAGAGTATTAGACATAAGCAAATGTTTGCTGTAACATTCATGAGTGCTTATGAATATGAATTTGAGCATTGGACTAAACCCACGTTCACTTGGATCACTCCATGAATTGTATCACGAGTGATTCGTGAGATGATAACATCTTATATTCTTGAAACCGAGATGTGTGAGTTGTATCTTGCTAATCGGTTGCATATTGATAATATGAAAACGCACTAGTAACTTGGTGTTATAAAACATATTGTTGTGTGTGACTCGGTGAGTGAGTGCAAGAAAGCATTGTATCAAAGTTTATCCGTTCCTTTTATCCAAAGAAGGATAAAAGCGATATCTTTGGGCCCCTCGATGGTTTAGTGATGACAAACGTAAATGCTCGGCCGGGCTAGGGCTAATTTGATTTGCTCAATTAGTCTGTCATCCTAAATCAGAAATCGAGAAGTAGTACAAAGAGAATGATTAGAAATCATATCTCATACGATATCTAGAATGGAGGAATATATGATCCCTTGTCTTAAGGACACGCGTATCTGATAGGATCAGAGTTGACAGTGGCTTTGGAAATCTACGATTGCAGATCAGGATCTGAAATCATACACAGAATAGTTATTAGACTTATCCAAGTGGGAGACTGTTGGATTAGTGTCTAAGTCCATAACTATTTTGGTATGTACTTGACCCGATGGTGCATGGTCCTTTTGGGTTGCCTTCACCAAAGCAACTTGATTGGAGAAATAAATAAAGAGAGAAAGGTTGTTATGATTTATTACTATGTTATAAGAATAATATATATTAAAGGAGAAATCATATTTGTTTAATTAATATTGGTCAATAATTAATTAGGAATTAATTTTGTGATCAAGTGTAATTAATTAAACTAGAGGGGCTGATTTGTAATTATGTGATAGTTGCAAAATAAGGTAAGGATTATCTTAAATATAGGGTGAACGAATTTAAGGAGATAATGCCTTAGAATTCGACTAGGATAAGGGTTTCTAAGACTTATCTTATGGTTACTTGGTGGGCAAGCAACTAGATAAGGATAAGGACTAAAACCCTAATCTTTACACCTATATAAACCCCCTAAGGCTCATGAATTCGTGTAAGCCTTCCCAAGAAGTCCTAAGGATGAATTCCTACCTCTCTCCTCTCTCTTTATACCTTCTCCATTTGCTCTTGGTGTTTGTAAGCCATTAGAGGGGTGACACTTGTGACTCTAAGCATTCCAAAGTCAATTCAAAGAGGAATTAGGATTGTTATTGCTACATAACAATCAAGGTAATATCTTAAACCTAATTATATGTTAATATCGATTTCCATATGCTAGAATTAGGGTTTATAGTCTTGGATTCAAAGCATGTACAATAGAGAAACCTAGATCCAAGCATTAGGGTTTGTATGAGCACATAGGATGTCTTATGACCAAAACCCATCAATGTGGATTTTGTGTAAGTAAATATAATGGAGTATTTGAAAATGCATAAAAAGGACAGTGATTTGATATAGTAAACTGTGAATAGTGACATAAAGTGGGTATGGTGTCATAACTTTTTGGAAACTCAACCAACCCTTAGATAACGTCTTATACAAAATATATTATTTATAGTAAAGAATTCCCCAAAATATGATTAAAATATGAATTTATGGGGTCCTATATGTCGAAATATGAGTTTGGGTCAAAATCCCCCATCAAAATCATCAAAAATGGGCTTAAAACGCGAAAGCGTTCAAAAACCAGGACCAAGAGACGAACCTGGGAACTTTTGAGGGTCAGAACCGAAGGTTCGGTCCAGGAAGGTTGAGACCCGAAGATGGGTTCGGTCCGAGGTGGCTCACAGGCGAAGTTGGTCGAGTGCGGACCAAGAACGAGATGAACCAAAAGCAGGCGAACCAAACCAAATGTTGTTGAACCGAACCGAAAGCAAGCGAACCGAACCAGATGTTGCTCAAACCGAAACAAAGAGAATGATCTCAGTCCGAATGTTGATTTCGATCTTAAGGAGGGTTCGATCCTAGGGGCTTCATTCCTAAGGGTTTCGGTCCTAAGAGGCTTCGGCCCTATATTGTTGTTTTTCAACTAATCTTCCCATTTTGAGTGGTTTTTTTACTAAGTTAAGGGTCAGGATTCCCCGAGTGATTATAAAAAAGTTAAGAGAGGGTTTTGAGAGAGATTTTGGATATATATATATATATATATATATATATATATATATATATATATATATAGAGAGAGAGAGAGAGAGTGAGAGATATTGAGAGAGACTTTGTTTTTTACCTTTGTTAGAGTCCAACCTCATATGGCAAGGTTTGTAAAACCCATTATGTCTTGTCATGAGTGTTTCACACCCCTGAAGGATATTTAATAGTGCTTTATAGAGTCATTACCTCACTTACCCCGGTTAGGGTTTAGAATTTCTGAACATTCGAAACTTCTGAGTGATACTTTGTATTACGATAAAGGGTTGTACTGTAAGTCCCCAATCTGCTTGTGTATCAATCAGATCCATTTGATGGTGTGGAATCCCGATCGAATGGATGGTGTCGGATCTAATATAGAAGAGAAGGAGAAGAAGAAGATGATGAATCTTGAATGTATTAATGATATGATTGATGTTCCTTACACAAGATTCACTTTCTCTCTCTAGAACACACCTTAAGTTTCACACACTTAAGCTCCTCTCTTCTTTCACTCATCACTCTACTCCTCACCCTTACACCTATATTTATAGGGTAGACGGGCCGAGAACAAGTTCACGATCGTGAACGGATTTACGGTCGTAAATACACACCTAGCCGTAAACACATAAAATATTACATAAAAATACAATTGCCCAGAAAAGCAAAGTATAAACCATATTTTTGACCCAACAATCTCCCCCTTGGTTTATATCTTTCTTTTCTTAATTGACCCAACAAGCCCCACTTAAAAAGTAGCTGGCTTTTCTTGTCAATCTTCAACGAGAGCTTGGCTTCAGCATTAATCTTCAAATTCTTCAGAACTTCAAGATGAACTTGATGAATCTTCAATGAATAACTTCATCTTGAGCAGTTGGACTTTTCTTCAGAATTTGACATTAAACGCACTTTGAGTGAGGATTCTTGATGTACTAATTCTTAAAAGATAGCACTTTCAGCTTGAGAATCTTCAGAGACAACATTAGAAAAAAACAAATCCTCTGGATCACTTCAGCAGGTTCATAGATAGCAGCAAACTAATTGAGGAGGCTTCAATGCAATCCGTTCAATAATCTTCAATTTCAACTTCACCTTGCTTCTGGGGTTGAAGGATTGAATGTTGAAAAAATAATCTTTATTTCTTGCTCCTTCGAATGAGAATTCTTCGATGCTCACAGATGAAGCCTTGGCTAAGAAATCTTCAATACAGTCTCCATGAGTCTCATCTACACCTGAATTCATTTTTCAAGACAAAAAAAAACTAAAAGAAAACTTAGCTCAAAATATTTTTGGATTTTCTGATTTTTTTTTTGAACAAGAAATAAAACAGAAATAACACTATTTTTGGATTTTTAATTTTTCTTATTTTGGTTTGATTTTTGAATTTTTTTTTTAATTCTCCCCCAAAATTTGTGCATAAAAGAAAACTATGAACAAATTTAATAAAAACAAAAACAGAAGCTAAATTTAAGACTATTTTGGGATCAAAGTTGTTAGGCAATCAAATATCGTTTATTTGTACACACCTACATGTTTAGATCTGGTCAATCACTCGTATTGTGATACACTTAAACACAAAGGATGTTGACAAATTGGATAGGTTATAAGTGACAAGACAGTGGTATATATATTCTTAAATGGTCGTTTAACTGACAACGACCAAGGATATTGTTGTCCACTTAAATTAAGTAGCAAGATCTACATGCAACTTATTAAATGGTTCAATTTTAGATGAACTAGAACGTGTTTCCCACTTCCCGACATACCCCGGTAATCAAGAACTTCCAAAGAACTCCTTACTTTAGGTGAGTATTCAATCATTAAGAAAGAATTCAGATATAGCAGTGCATATGTTGTATCCCAGGTCGGATGTCTTCCAATCACACAAAGGGAACAACATATGACTAACATATACAAGGGTTAAAGAGATAGAATGTTGCATATGTTGTGTCATAGGTTAGATCTTCCGATCATGCAGAGGGGACTACATATGGCTAACATATAGAAAGAGTTTTAGAGACAAGGAGGTGCGTAGAATTAGAGTTGCATGTGTTGCAATCTAGGTCGAATCTCTTCCAATAATGTAGAGGAAGCAACATATGACTGACAGATAGAAAGCAAGAAAATAATTTCCTACATACCTAATTTATCAGAACCCCCCAGTTGCTCTATCAGAACTAGAATTAAGGTCATAAGTCCGTACATCAAGGAAGAGTTAGGCCACAGATCTAGATGTGTATTAATTTAGTGTATCTTGTGGGTTCCCATGTTTATATCACTGCTCAATCTACCCAAGCGTTGTATGGTCAGTCCAAATGAAACTATCTAAATCTATATTGTATAGTCCTTTCATGGTCAATCAATGTCTCGTCATTTTTGAATCCTTTGTGCCTACCAGCACATTGAACATAGAGTCTAGACAATTCGGTTTTAGTGCCTTACACGAATTATAAATTGCCCTTTAACATTAGACTTCATATCACTTCCCAAACAATACATACTAACGAAAAACTATAAGAAAATAAAGCTTGTCTTCAATACGAAACAGTGTAAGATAAACTCAGGAGTATAGAGAAGAAAACTCAAACCGTAAGTCACTGATTCAATTTGCATCCAAAAGGTCTGAGAACAGCACGCATAATCTCATAACAGATCCAAAAATTCTTCATGACATTAAGCACTAACCCCATTTGTGATCTCTTCCTTTCCTCCTTTCTCGCAAAAGGAAACATACTCTCAAACAAAGGTCTGAATGTTGTACAGTTGAGAGATATCCCCTATCATGTGCCTAGAACAGCCACTACCAACAAACTGAAGTCTGATGATATGCCTCCGTAGCTGCTCCGATACAGAGCTGGATCAGTTGGTCTTTGGAACCCAGTCCATTTTGAAACTGGGTTGACCTTTGTCATCCTTGCATGGTACTCTCTCCCACGACATATCATGCTTATCACAAACAAAAGATGTAGAAATATTAGAAGCATTAGGAGATTTTGGAGAGTGATCCTTTGGACCCCATTTGTAGTTAGTTTTAACCCATTTCTTTTTCAATCTGATGGGTGGCTTAGTACTTGCTTTTGATCTTGATGTCGGCTGTTGAAATGACTTTAACCTAATTGGTCTTTGTTTCACTGGTTTATTTCTTGGAATGGGCTTCTTGGCCGACATTCCCTTCTTTCCCTTGGGATTTTGATTCTTGGCCTTGGAAGTTTGATTCTTGGCCTTCTGCGTGTTCCAGTCACCATTTTCTGAACGTGACCTTGAGGGGTTTCTTTTGGAGTATCTCCCTCTTAGTGTGTTTTGCCATCCTTGTGCGTAGTAGGGAACGTATGCGCGATTTGGACAGTTTCGGGCAATGTGACCAGGTGTTCCATAGTGAAAACAAGTCTTTTTCTTCATTGGGAAATTGTTTCTTCTTTCCCCTGGTGGTGTTTCCTCAGCTTGTCTCTTATTGTTCCTACAAGCATAATTACAAGAGGCACTCTGTTTCACTAGAATTGGTGGCCTGTATTTCTCAACAGCAGGTTGATCAGAAGCAGCTGAGTTCGAAGCAACAGATTCAGAGTTCAAGGAGATGTTAGTTTGTTCAATGGTGTTCTCCTTGTCCTCATTCTCTACTACTTTACCTGCACATGAAGTAGAAGCATTTGTATTTTCAACCTGAATACCTCCTGACACAAATCCAGTTGGTTTTCCATATTAAAGATGTGCCTCCCTATCAATTTCTTCCTGTGTCATAGGGATGGATGTGTAGTTATGATTAAAAGGTGGAGGAACACTATCATACCCTAGACCTTTTTGTTGGTTATTTTTAAATTGCAGACAATGGTCTATCATGTTTGCAACTACTTCGCTTGACACATCAAATTTTTTAAAATCAAAATCTGCAGGTTCAAATTTGCTTTTTAATGTACCAAGCTCAGCAGTTAACTCATCAAGTTGTTTCTTAACATAGTCATAATTTTCACATTTATTGCTATAATCTTCCTGAAGCTTCCTAAAGTCTTTGGTTTTTGCTTCTAATTCAGCCTTCAGGCATTTCTGTCCTTTCCTAAGTTGATATCCTTCGTATTTTAGGTCCTCAACTTCCCTTTTTAGCAAATCATTATGTTCACGAAGAAGTTTAATCGTAGCTTCACAAGATTGAGATCATGAAACTTCATTGATCGGGATGTTTGCAGAACTCATTGTTTTTTCACACTTCAAAGCGTCAAGTTCTTCAGTTATAGCGGCAAGACTAAGATGATTGAGATATTTTGTCTTCTTGATGACAGCCACGTTTATATCTCACAATTTCGAAAGTGAATTCAGCAGCTTTTTGTTTATATCATATTTAGTTAAGAAGATCCCAGCTATATTCATCTCAGTAGTAAGTGTAGTAAATCGCTGCAACTAAGCTTCTAAGGTTTCTCCAGGGATATAATTAAACATGTTGAACTTTTGTCTTAACATATCCTGACGACTCTCTTTCATGTCTTCATTTCCCTCGTAGACCTCAAAAGCCATTAAAAGCACAACCAGAAGCCAAAATCAAACTTAAAAGTCAAACCCTTTGACTACAAACCTCAAAAGTCAACCTTAAAAGTCATTTAAAAAGTCTAACTTAAAAGTCAAACCAAAAAGCTAAATTTAAAATTTTAAAAGTTAAACGAGAAAGTCAAAGTCAAAAATTTTAAAATAATCAAAATTAAAAGTTTAAAATTAAAAAATAATTTTTTTTGGTTGAAAATGAAATTTAAAATTAAAAAGAAAATGATATTTGGGCAAAAAGTGTTAAATTTGCGAAAATAGGAACCGAAAATGGCTCATTTTGAATTAAAATCGGAAGGGATGGCTAGATCAGCTAGAAAACGCTCTGAGTGAGGATTCAGGAGACCCGGGTTCGATCCCCGACACCCTCAATTTCGCCTCCTATTTTTTGTGAAGCGCATGTGAGGAAGATGCTGCTACTGAGCCGAGAAACCTTAGCCGTCGACACTCCAAGCACACTCCAAGCCGAAACCGCGGCCATGAACTCCGGTTGTAAACTCCTGTTGTAAACCCTTCAAAAGCTGTAAACACTACTTCAAATCGCGAAAAAAGCAATGTTTTTCATCATTTTTTCTCCAAAACTTGATCCAGAACTCGTTTTTATGAAAAACCCGAAGAAAAAAAAAACTTATTTTGCCACGATCTATCCAAAAATGTATAAATCCTTCAAAAATAAGATAAAATAAGCTCCAAATCTAACAAAATTGACTGATACAGTCCAAGCTCTGATACCACTTCTAAATCTCCAATTTGCTTATGTATTAATCAGATCCGTTTGATGGTGCGGGATTGAAGATCCTTACACAAGATTCACTTTCTCTCTCTTGAACACACCTTAAGTTTCACACACTTAAGCTCCTCTCTTCTTTCACTCATCACTCTACTCCTCAACCCTCACACCTATATTTATAGGGAACATGGGCCGAACACAAGTTCACGGTCGTGAACGGGTTTACGGTCGTAAACCCGTTTATGGCCATAAACACACACCTAGCCGTAAACACATAAAATATTACATAAAAAGAATAATTGCCTAGAAAAACAAAGTAGAAACCATATTTTTGACCCAACATGTACATAAGAAGACGTAGAATATATCCTATCATACAAGAACTACTTGAGTTTATTGGTTTGACTTGTTGACTTTTGTTGACTTTGAGTTGACCAGAATTTGGCGGTTGTCACATCTTGCCCCCGTTAGAAGGAATTTCGTCCCGAAATTAGCATTTTGACTAGGACTTCAAGAGTTGGGGAAGAGATGTGGGCATTTTTGTTTTATATGGTCTTCACGTTCCCAGATGAACTCGGGTCCTCGCTTAACGTTCCATCAGACCTTCACAATGGGAATGAGACTTTGTTTTGTTCTTTTGATCTCCCGGTCCATGATTTCTATCGGTTCTTCCATGAAGTGGAGAGTCTCGTTGATTTCAATCTCGTGAAGAGGGATAACAAGAGTCTTGTCGGACAAGCACTTCTTCAAGTTGGACACATGGAATGTAAGATGTACATTTTTGAGTTCTTGCGGTAATTGAAGTTTGTATGCTACTGCTCCAATCTTGGCGAGGATCTCGAATGGTCTGATATATCTCGGATTCAACTTTCCCATTTACCAAACGTATCAAGCCTTTCCAAGGCGATACTTTTAACCGCACTTGATCTCCAACCTAGAATTCCAAAGGCTTTCGTTTGTTATCCGTGTAACTGTTCTGTTTGTCTCTAGAAGCCTTTAATCATTCTCGGATTTGGACAATCTTCTCGATGGCTTCTCTTATGATCTACAGGCCAGTGAGGGTACAGTTTGGGACTTGTCCCTTTGCTAGTTTCGTGTCACCCACTTCAGCCCAACACAACGGTGATCTGTACTTACAGCCATAGAGGGCTTCAAATGGGGAAACCTTAATGCTAGTATGATAAAAGTTATTGTACAAGAATTCGATAAGTGGTAAATGGGTATGCCAAGCTTTACCAAAGTCTATCATACACGCCCTAAGAATGTCTTCTAGTGTTGAATGGTCCTCTCACTTTGCACGTCGGTTTGTGGGTGATAGGTTGCACTTATGTCCAACCTAGTTCCCAAGGATTTCTGGAGTGACTGACAGAACCGAGAGGTAAATCGATTATACCTGTCAAAGTTAATGGATTTTGACACCCCATGCAACCACACGATTTCCTTGATGTATGTCTTGGTCAACTTTTCCATTTTGTTGGTCTCCTTTATTGGTATAAAGTGTACGAACTTGGTCAGCCTGTCAACGATCACCCAAATGGTATCAAGACCACCCGTTGTCTTAGGTAGTTTGGTTATGAAATCCGTTGTGATCTGCTCCCACTTCCACTCGGGTATTTTTTGGTGATTTTGGTATTCAACCTTGACCTTGGCGAAAGTCAGGCACTTGCTCACGAAGGTAGCAATTTCGGCTTCCATGTTCGGCCACCAATAGAGTTTCTTGAGATCTAGGTACATCTTGTCTGAACTGGGATGAAAGAAGTAGCAAGTTTTGTGAGCTTCATTCATGACGACGTCCCTAAATTCAACAAACTTGGGTGTCCAGATGCGATTCATGAAATAGTGTATTCCATCGCCTTTGATTTCTAGGTTCTTATCCATTCCTCTTAAAGCTTCACCTGGTACATTCTCTGGTTTCAGGGCTTCCAGATGAGCCTCTTTAATTTGTGTAGACAAGTGTGAGTGGATTTTCATGGTTAACGACCTTACTCGGCGGCCTAAGTATTCCTTTCGGCTAAGGGCATCAGCTACTACATTGGCTTTGCCCGGGTGATAACGGATCTCGCACTCATAATCATTTAGTAGTTACACCCATCACATGTGCCTCATGTTGAGCTCCTTTTGATTAAGGATGTGCTAAAAGCTTTTATGATCGGTGAAGACAGTACACTTTGTCTCATAGAGGTAGTGTATGCCCAACGTACTCCCCTGTTCAAACCTTTTCTTCAAAGCTACCTAATCCCTTAAGACACTACGTCCAAACTATAGATCTGAGTCCAATAATTCATCTTAACCCAAAAAGTCGATCACTTGGTGGCTTGCAACCCACCAAATGATCCCAAACATAGAATAATAGCAACTATCTCCATAGAAATGGCTAGCTCTCATGCATGGCTACTTAAAAGCCTTAAAGGTTGAAACTTTACTGCTAAAAGGATACTTTGAGCTCCAAGGGTGGCAACCCTAAGCTTAAAATCGAAGTTGCATGATAAAGCTCCATCCATTGGACCTAAAAAGGTCCAAAGCTTCATAACTCTAGATCAAAGATTCTAAGATGAAAGTTTGAAACTTTATACCTCATTTGAGTGCAAAAGATGCAATAGTCCTAGATCCTTGAGCTTAAGATACTCAACTTCTTCTTCTCTTCTTCGAAGCTTTTCTTCACCAAAAATGAGCTCAAAAGTCAAACACACACAACAATGGAGTATGAGGGCGTATTAGGGTTTTCTGAGGGAGAGGGACTGGTAAAGAGGCTAGGGGGAGGCTATAATGGGGTATTTATATGTCTTAAACCCTAAAAATTAGGGTTTGGCATCTGCTCACGTACGCTAGGCGTACCTCTTGGTACGCTGCGCCTACGTGCCCGCGTCACCCGAATCCAACGAGCCTCTACTCCCCACGTACGCTAAGGCTACGTCCAACGTACGACTTATGGGCGACCCAATTTTTCTCAGCACACTATCTTAAGTCCATTCCTTAATCCTTCTATCTACATTTGGCCCAACAATAAATCAAAATATAAAATAATATAATACCTCAACACACGGCCATTATAATAATAATATAGTAAATGGATGGTTAATATCTATGGGCCAAATCAAACCATTCCCTTTGCAGAAAGTACAACTCCACTAGCTAACTTTATGCACTTTTGGCTTTAGATGCACTCGTCGCGCAAGTTAAATTCTCCCAAAACCTCTTTAGCTGTAACATCCGGATTTTTACCAGGTATCTTGTAAATTAATTTTGTGGTATTGTGAGGGGGACTCGGCGAGTTGGAGCTCAGACTCGCCGAGTAGGGACGCGGATTTGGGCAATGGAGCGCGCCTGGACTCGGCGAGTCCAGGATATGGACTCGGCGAGTCTGCGCTGTGCAATGAAACCCTAAATTTCCGGGTTTGAGGCCTATTTAAAGGGCCTTATGGCCGTCATTTGTGCTCACCCAACCCTCAGTGAGAGACCCTTGTGTTCTTGAGCGATTTGTGAAGAGAAAGGAGCATTTCTTGACCTTGTGGGTGTTATTTAGCAAGAAGAAGGAGACTCTAGGCAAGAGGAAGCAAAGGAGGTTGCTATTTCGTGGATTTGGAGCTTAGATCATCACTCTAGAGGTATTATCTCGGACCATTTTCTGTTTAGTGAAGCATGATGCAATTTAGGGCTTGTGGTGGTCATTTATGGGATGATTTGATGCCCATTGGTTCCCTCCTTGAGTTGAGGTTATGGATCTGGACCCATAGAGGTCCAGAGAGCCTCACTCATCAAGCTTTATGAGTGACAACAGAGTCTTTGACCTTGTGTTGTAGTATTTGAGTCATAAACATCATATATGGTCATATAGAGGTTGTATGTGCATCAAGATTGTAACTTTACGTGCTAAATGAGCTTGGAGGGACTGGATCTATGGATTAATGAACTGGATCTGACCTTTAGAGCAAGATTGAGTCAGTGCATGGCATGGACTCGCCGAGTCCGAAGAACAGACTCAGCGAGTAGCATGAATGTTGCCCGACCACACTGTGAGTGGCCTCGCCGAGTTGGGAAAGGTGGACTCAGTGAGTCAAGGGGGAGTCAGAATGGACAGGTGGACTGAGTCTAACTGGACTCGCCGAGTTGTTCTTGAGACTCGGCGAGTTGAGTCGTGGTGGCCCCACAACTCGTGCCAGGTGGAACTCGTCGAGTTGAGGGAATGCTCGACGTGTCAAGGGAGGATTCCAGGGAAATTGGTGTACACGCCCAGACTCGCCGAGTCGCCTGGGTACTCGCCGAGTCCGGTCAAAGTTGACCGTTGACCGTTGACCAGCGTTGACCTAGATTGACTTGTTATAGTGTGGTCAACCCTAGTTGGGAAAATGTTAATTAGAGGTGTATTGTGCTATAGGGGGGGACGACAGCTCGACAGGTCGAGTGATTAGCGATTTCAGGTTTACGATTTACCGAGACACGCGAGGTGAGTCTTCTCACGATACTTTACCTTGAGTAGGTAACCAGAGTTATGTGATAGAGTATTTGTATGCTATGTATGTTATGTGTTGTACTGCATTACTTCTATGTGATTGATGCTGTGCATGTTTACAGAGTTAGAACTGAAAGGTTCACAGAGTTAGAACCTGAGGGTTCATAGAGTTTGGGTGCACGGACCCACAGAGTTATAGCCTCGAGTGGCTAATATGTGTTATATGTAGTATTTTGGGGAACTCACTAAGCCTTGTGCTTACAGTGTTGATGTTATTGTTTCAGGTACTAGTGACGACCGCGGGAAGGCGCCGGCTTGATCCGTACACACACACATTCGGAGCTTGATATCATGATCTTGGGATTTTGTATTGTCTTGTTGGATAATTAAAATGGTTGTTTAATGAATATCAATGGAATTATGTTTTATAAAAAATTGAAAAAAAAAATTGTTTGAAAATTTTCGGTGTTACATTAGCTCCACCATGAATAATCGCCGACAAATCCTCCACAAACTTTTTTTAGCTCACCGGTCTCGTGTAAGTGCGTAACCTCCTCCATCCGACGTAACTACCCCGACGAAAACCATTTTTAGGTTTAGCTTGGGCTTTTCAATCTCGTCTTCACAGCTTTCGTCAAGGATGTTTTGTAACCCATCTAGGAACCAAGAGTCTAACGACATATCACGCTAATAAATTAAGACATGGAACCCTTTTAAGGTCGATTGAACAATGCAGCAAGCCTCATATGTCGATTGGACAATGCAGAGGTTCATCATTTATACCACCACTCGTTTTTGTGCTCTTTGAATCAAAATCATACGGTTAGATTTCCCTAATTTACCTCCGCCACGACAATATTTGATTCTGGTGGAGATTTCTTTAGATTCCTAATTTGTCTTGTGGAGATTGAGAACCAGATCTGGTGACCTTGAATTTCAAATCCGGATCCGGTGACACTAGAGATAGGATGTGGTTTAGATGTGGAAACGAGGTGATGTAGATTCGCAGAGTGCGGGAAATAAAAGCGCTCTGACGGCTGACGGCGGTCCGGTCGATACGGTGGATGGCAACGGTCTGGTCGATTTAGTGGTCGGCGGTAGTCGACAGATATACCGCAGTGGACCAATGGTTTTGGTGGAGCAACATGATATTAGTGATAAATTAATAGAGTAGCTAAGTATCTGTCAAAGTGGTAGGATGCGTCGGTGTATTTTTTTTTTTCAAAATAACAGTATTATTAATGATTAAATAAATAAATGAATAATAAATAAATAGTTGAAATTTATTCTCAATTGCTCTCATTTAAATTCACCAACTTGGTCGATTACTCCTCCGAGTACTCGCTACTCGGCCCTTTAATGAGACGAGTTACAGAATCACGAGTATTTCCCGCTTGGCCCGTTACTGAACTTAACAATGTTGTAAAACTCAGTTAACTCAGTAATTAATATGTATAATATACTTAATGATTTATTATTTAACACACACACAAACACACACACACACAACTTTTTTTAACTTTACACATCAAAAAAGCGCATCTTTTTTAAAAATTTCGTTGAAAAAAAATAAAAAATCAAATTTTTTTTTTTAAAAAAAATTCATAAAAAATTTCAGCGATTATGTGTTCAAAGTTGCGATTTTTTCAAAAAAAAAAGTTTTGTGATCTCTAATTATTTTTTTATAATTTTTAAGGTTTTTTATTTTCCATAGAACTTAAACTTTATATATATATATATATATATATATATATATATATATATATATATATATATATATATATATATATATATATAGAGAGAGAGAGAGAGAGAGAGAGATAGAGAGAGAGAGAGAGAGAGAGAAAGAGAGAGGTGGGTTCAACTAAGAAAATAAAAAAGGTTGTGAATTGGAAAATCATTCTCAGTCACTCATTTAATCTAAGCATAAAATACATGGTGACAAACTTTTAAATATCGTAATAACCTTCAATCTCAAATACGTACTATAGAGAATTCGATAACTGTTCGTTCATCATCAAAAATTTTCCTCCAATCTTCAATAATCATCAAGATTTCTTCAACTAAACCGGAATTTCTTCGCTATTCATGAAATTGAAATCGGAGTTCTAGACTCGCAATCACAGTCAACATTGAGAGACTTAGAATCGGTACTCACTGGTTCTCAATCGGATTTTCGAAAATCAAAATCAAATTGAGAAATCGATCAGAGATGGGATATCGCATCGGAAGTCGAAATCGTAAGTATATGATGATTTGGAATTGATAACTTGATGTTTTTAACATTTTCAAAATAGTTAACTTGTTTGCACTCCAACTGTTTGATGAAATGCATAAACTAAATTATCACGTTATATTCACATATGAATATGTTTTCTCACCTGAATCAGTATATGACTATTAAAAACACAAAACAAATATGCAAGTCTGTATGTTATTCATATGTGAATAACATATAAAAATTATATATATTTGCTAAAATACCTTCAATATTCATAAGTGAATATACCTTGTAATATTCATATGTGAATATACTGTGTAATATTCATAAGTAAATATATCATCTAATATTCACAAATGAATATACTCTGTAATATTCACATGTGATATACCATGTAATACTATGTAATATTCACATATGAAATATCATTTAATAGTCATAAGTGAATATACATCTAATATTCACAAGTGAATATACTATGTTAATATTCACAAGTGAATTCATCGTCCAATATTAAAATATGAATATACTATGTTTATTATATGTTATATTTATATATGAATGATACTTAAATTGTAAAAATAAAAAAAAATAAAAAATAAAAAAAATCATACTTTTTATTCATATGTCAATAACGAATGTACTGTAATAAAACCTGATGCATTGTTATTCATTTATAAATAACGATAGCTGAAAATATATAAAAAAAAAAATAAAAAAATAAAAATATTTTATCTAAAAACTATATCAATATGGATGTCTATTTGTAGAGAATAAAAAATCATGAATTTTGGTATATTTAAAATCATTTTTTGATAAAAATAGCTTATAAAAATAAAAATAAAAACGAAAAAAACTATGTTTTTGTATATATTAAGGTAATGATTAGCATATTTTAAGGAAATATGTTATGTTGGAAAACATATGTGCATTCGTTTCCCATTTCCATCGGTATATTGAAGCCTTTTGTTGTAAAAATAAATGATTGACTGAGAATGATTCCCCTATATATATATATATATATATATATATATATATATATATATATATATATATATATATATATATATATATATATATATATATATATATATATATATATATATATATATAGGATCAATGGAGGTTACATGATAGTGGCTATATATTCTCCCCCACAGCAATGGCTCGGTTTCGTACTCCATCGTTGAAATTTTCGTTTTTGTTTTCACGGACGGATTGGCAACCACTTCTTAAAAAAAATCTATATTTGTTTTCACGGACGACATAATATGATTATTTTTTCATTTTGTATTTTTACAGACGGATTATTGACCACTTCTTAAAAAAAAATCATGTCTTATTGTTGTTTTTAGGTATATTGCCGACGGATTTTCGAGGAGTTGTTTTTTTTCCATCGCTATGCCCTCACTGTTCTGTCACGAATTTGTCGATGTATTACGATGCCGCATTCCTGTAGCTAATTTTCGTAATTACCGAGCGATGGAATGTTACCTGTAGCTAAAATTTTCGTAGGTAAACCTTCTTTTTTCTAGTAGTGATCATCTGCCCTTTTTAATAGAAAACATCTAATCTTCTTTTAAACACAAGTGAGTTTCTTTTTCTAATTTAATAATCGTATCCATCAAAATAACGAGTACTTTGTTTGGGATTATATATCTAATATATAGTACCGACTTGGTAAATTCAAAGAAAACTAGGTCAAAACTCATTTTTTAATCACGCCTACACATCACTTCCATCATATTGCTAAAACCTATATTGCATGTTAATGAATAAAGAAAAAAAAATAGTAATACATTAATATAAAAATAAAAACACATCAAAATCATGGTTGAATTTTTTTATGAACAATAATAAAATATAAGAAATACGATTTAATTAATAAAGTAGATTATGATATATAGACGCATTTAATAATAAAATAACCAAATTTTAAGTCAATGATATATGGTGCATTCGGATGGATACAAGTTACCACTGCGAAAGAATACCACATTAGTATCTGCTCAGTGCTGTATAAATCGACCTGATTATGTTTAGAATTCATTGAACTTAAAATCCCCTCTCTCTCTCTCTCTCTCTCTCTCTCTCTCTCTCTCTCTCTCTCTCTCTCTCTCTCTCTCTCTCTCTCTCTCTCTCTCTCTCTCTCTCTCTCTCTCTCCAACATGAGAAAGTATTCTACTCTTGTTACCATTGGGAGATCCAATAAGAGATGGATTCAAGAGAGTGGTTACCTTACATCACATCATATCAGCCACCATCCTCAATCACCACTAACACCACAACCACTACCCCCGCCACCACTGCCGTCGCCACCCTTTTCCTTTTCCTCTTCTCACGTCTCAAAGAACAGATGCGGTTTGTTTAATACTGTTTCTCACAATTATTCTCGAACAACTCTTTCAAATCTAAGCCATAATCATCTCCATGCTAAACTCTCCACCCTCCAGACGCTAGAACTCTCCAACGATGTGGTTGACTACCCACTCGACTACCAAGTTACAGTGAAAGACATCGAGGTCATCTCTGCAGCTCAGGCGCCGACTCACGACCTCTGGCTTCCCTTAACCAACTTAGACTTACTCCTACCGCCGCTTGCCGCCGGAGTTTTCTTTTGCTACAAGAAAAGCGATGACACTGCCATGTCACCGGAAACGATGGTGAAGATGCTCAAGAAATCTTTGAGTACTGTGTTGTCCACATTTTACCCGCTCGCCGGAGAGATAGTTCCGAACAGGATTGGGGAACCGGAGGTGCTCTGCAACAACTATGGTGTGGAGTTTGTACATGCTCACGCTGACGTTGACCTTCAAACGCTAGATTTGCATCACCCTGATGAAACTGTGAAGGGAAAGTTGGTTCCTAAGATAAATCGTGGTGTGATTTCTGTTCAGGTAAAACTAAACCCTAGCTATATGTTCAGAGATTATATGATCATGCAGTTAAGACGATATATATAATCTTAAAATGGATGTTTGAAGTTCAGAAGTCCATCGTTTCATGTTATAGCCAACTCGAGATATGGGTACAGTTTATAGTTTTTTTAATTAATTAGAAGTTTATACGAATAGAACAAAAACTTATTTTATGTTAATATTTGTTTTAGTTAATAGTGACATATCTATTTTAATCACTTTAATTGATCAGCCTGTATCTCGCTTTTTGAAACATTCAAATCTACATGTGTGTCATGCATTGACGGCATATATAGTTTAAAATGAAATAAAAATAAAGTTTTTTGTAATCATAATAATATAAAAGGTGTTGGGTAAGCACAAAATCAATTAAGCATTTTACGATTTGGAAGTTTCTATTAAATAATATTTTATGTTAATATTTGTTTTAATCAATTAACAAAAAACTTGTAGTGAGTCATCTATTTTGTTCATTTTAATCAACATATCTTGCTTTTGAAACATTCAAACTTACATATATGCGTAAGATCAGTTTATTGTCTAAAATGAAATAAAAATTAAGTTTGCATGTTTTAATTTTAATAATATATATAAAGGTGTATGCGTAGCCATTAAATCAATAAGCACTCTTAGATTTTAAAGTTAGCAATTAAATTAGGATGTTCCCACTTCCTAATTAATTATGTTTAATATATAGCGTTTTCTTATTAAAGATATAGATGTAGTTTTTTATAATGTTATAAAAACGTACACAGGTTTCTAATTGATCATGTCAAAATATTATTTAATTAACTACATAACTACAGTTTTCGCTTTCCATAAAGCGAATTTGACTTAAAAATGACATGGTAGCGACAAAAAATTAGAAATCTTCTCACGACTACGAAAACAATCGAAGAGGTTTGAACCTTGACAAATAAGGAAACTCGTTTACCTTGCCATTGTTTATATATTTTACACCAAAACTACAATCATACCAGTTATTGAACACATTATTATTCTATTACTTTGGTAACGTACTTCCAAGTATGATGTAATAAATTAATGGATTAAAATACAAATGTTGTCAATATATATATATATATATATATATATATATATATATATATATATATATATATATATATATATATATATATATATATATATATATATATATATATATATATATATATATATATATATATATATATATATGATGAATCTAACGTACGCAATTACGCAAAGGGAATAGTTTAAATTAACCTCTATTATTAGTATGTCAAGTATTATTTTTCTAGTTTTCTTTTATTAAAATGTTTTCCCTTATTTTATAATTACATAGTATAGTTTCCATTCCAAATCATTTTTCTTTCTAATTTTTATTACGTTATTCGACTTTAGTTCATATCAAGAATTTACAAGAATAAGCGTGAGATCGATCGAGTTGTATTTGTATTTATTTATAGTACTAATAATAGAAGTACGATTCTTTTATTAGTTTTACGATGATTAAAATTATGCATAGATGAGGTCGTGAAATATTTATTCCTTATATTAATTTTTAAATACCTAACCTTTTAGCTTTTGTATTGTCTCTTATTCTTTTTTATGATTTTTTTTTTCAAAACAAACGCACTTTAACTATATCTTTAGAATCAATAAAGTAGGACAAAATTTTCAAAGGTGGCATAAAACAAAACAAAACATGAAAGATTTTGTCTCCCATCAATATATTTAATAAAGTAGAATACAAAATATACAATCGGCAATATACAGATAAAATATAACGAGAAAATTTAAATTGGTTTCTGCAACTTTAGCAAACTGGCAAGGAAAAAATATTCGCAAGTTTAAACAGGTATCAGGTACATATGATTGATATCAAAACTCTGTGTAGATTGCTAGATACAGCAACATCTATCTGGCATTCTTATAAAAAAAACATACCTTTGATCACAAAGAATTTTTATATATTCGTATCAGTTGGTAATATCATCTTAATTATATTTTTTGAATAAAACAGGTCACAGAGTTGAAATGTGGAGCAATAATATTATCATGTGCTTTCGATCACCGTTTCACTGACGGCGATTCTTTAAACATGTTCTTGGCTGCATGGGTTGACTTAACCCAATTCAATAAAATTTCAAACATCCCATCTTTTCGATCATCAATTCTCAACCCAAGACGCCCACCACATTACGACACAACCTTTGATGATCTGTATATTCCCATATCGTCATTGCCTCCTCCAACACCTTCGTGTGATGACGAACTTTGTAGTCGTATCTACTACATTCATTCAGAATCAGTTAAAAACCTTCAATCACAAGCCAGTACAAAAGACATTAGAAGAAGCAAAGTTCAGTCTTTTACAGCGTATATATGGAAGCTATTAGCTCAACAAGTCGATGATGATGTAAACAAAACATCTAGAGTGGGTGTTGTCGTTAGTGGACGACATTTCCTGAGTGGAAATAGTGAGGAAGAATCGTATATGTTAAAGAACCATTTTGGGAACATATTATCTATACCATATGGCGAGGAAAACAATCGCCAACTCCAGGAAATGGCACCTAATGAAGTCGCAAATAAGGTTCATGAGTTTGTGAAGAAGACAACAAATGAAGAACATTTCAGGGGATTGGTTGATTGGGTAGAGTTGCATAGGCCAGAGCCAGCAGTTGCAAGGGTTTATTTCAAGCTAAAAGAGACTGATGGGGATGCAATAGTTGTGTCGTCAGGACAAGGTTTACCGATTAAAAATATGGACTTTGGATTGGGAAAGCCAATCTTTGGATCTTACCATTTCCCATGGGGGGGTCAAACTGGATATATAACTACAATGCCGAGTGCGAGGCATAATGGAGATTGGATTGTCTACACGCATCTCAAACAAAAACATTTGGACCTCATTGACCATAAGGCATCTCACATCTTCAAGCCCTTAACTAATTCCTATTTACATTTTCGTTGATGTATCTAGTAATTTAAATCTTCTGTGAACGTTTTATATTGTTTGTTCCTATTTTTATTACTCCTTAGTGTTCATTTTGTATCCATATAACGTAGGGTTTCAGGACATGACAATATCTATATTGTTCTCCTGGTGCTTTCAAAGTATAAACCGTGTTTCCATGGGTGCTTTTATTTATAAAATTCCTTAGCCTACTGATTAGTATATGTTGTCATGAAGTGAAATCACTACTTGGAAATGAGTATTAGCAATGCAAACGATTTAATGGGAAAGTTGTTATAGCCCTTCAATGACCGATTAATTGGTGATGATATTTAATCAAGAAAATTAAGATTAAGAAAAGATTAGTGATGGATACATTATATTTATGGAAATTGAGTATAACCAACTATACGTGACTTGAAAACAATCTCAAACTTCAAGCTTTATCGAACCATGACCTGCACATGGTTTGTATTTTATATATAATTGATAATAATATGTATATATAATCTATTATAATTCTTTTTGATATACATATAAAACTTAATGCAGTATTTTGTAAAAGCATGACGACAAATAGACACTTTGAAATTATGACGAACATTTTAAAACATCGAGTATAACCATTATAAATGATTTTTTTTTTTATAAAAATCATAATTTTTTTATTTTTTTAAAATGCCCATATACTCTCGAACGCTCCATTTTGGATTTGCACTTCAAATTTCAGAATTATTTTTTGGTTTTTTTCCAAAGAAATATCACTACTTATATCCAAAATGGCCATTTGGAGTTTTAAATGTTACCGTTTGTCAATGTGTGTGTGTGTATATATATATATATATATATATATATATATATATATATAAATAAAGAGAGAGAAAGAAAATTAATGAAATAACCAAAAATTATGGGGTGTTTTCAGCAAATAACTATAAAATTTTAAGTTTTAGAAAATGATCATGAGATCCGCAGAGGGGGTTATGTGGATTTCTGTAATCCTTTGAAGAACGACGCATATTATTGCAGAAATAACATAACATCACTAAAAGACAAAAAAAAAAAAAATTGGGGTTCTAATGGTTCTTCGGAGGTATCTCGGCGAATCTTGTGAACACCTCTAGAGATCGTTTAATGTCTCTGAAGAATGGGTAAATACATAAAAATCCCAAAAAAATCTCTTTAAAAATTGTTCATACCCATTCTTCAGAGACGTTATGAAACATCCCAAAAATACGGTCCAACATTTTTATTTTCAAATCCTTAATTAAACCAGAATTTCTGAAAAACATATGTCTAAAACAAAACCATAATATCTCATATTCAAAACAGTATATCCATGTTAATTATATCAAAATGTTGTATCAAAACTATGTAACAAAATATCAGAGTAAACATCTCAGGCTAAACGTTTTGATGTGTGCAATGCAGTCATCCCGAGTTCTTTTCTTTGCAACTGGAAGTACTTGGAACCAAAACTGAAATGGTAAGTATGAAGCTTAGTGAGTCTCTCCAAACTACCACATATCATACTCATAATCACATACTACAAACATTTGTCCTACTCACTTCGTCGGGCTGTGCCAGACATCAGACGAATCCGGCATCATGCCTCGCCTGGCATTGAGCCCCGCTCGGGATACAAATCTATTTCTACTAGGCCTGCCTGTCTCTGGGCCCCGCCCGCTAAACACATACAAACATATAATCATAATCATGCTAGTACATAACAATCAGACACAATGTTATAATTGCTAGTCTCAAGTCCCCACCTATCTTGGGCCTCACCCCTACTCTACTACTAATGAGATATGGAACCCCGTCCACACTCAGCTAGTGATGAGATACGGGTCCCTGCCCACACTCATCTCCTTACCAAGCACATACACGTATCACAAAGATAAAAATTATAACTAAACATGCATTCCTTCCTCGAGTACCACCCGACATCGAACCGAAGTCCGAAAATCTTAGACCTTCCTCGGGCTTGCCCCGACATCAGACCGAAGTCCGGAACATGCAATCTACATCGGGCTTGCCCCAACATCGGACGGAAGCCCGGAACACATAACACATAACATATAAACTAACATATATCGAGCTTTTCCTAGCATCGGACCGAAGTCTGAAAACATATAATCTACATCTGGCTAACCCCGACATCGGATCTAAATCCGGTATATACTAACATATGTAAACGGGCCAGCATTGGTGCCTTCGACTCGCTCCTCCTGGAGAAAACTCACCTCATACACTGACTGCAAAATCCTGCGAATAAACCTCTTGCTGCTAGCTAGCAAATCCCCGAACTGCTGATCACTTGACTTCCCGAGCTATCGGTACCAAAATAACACTTCGTCCGAAATTGCCCTGACATGTCAAACTATGTCAACCTTGGTCAATGTCAAAGTTAATGGTCGAAGTCAACGTTTCACGTTGACTCAACTCGTCGAGTTGCTCCATCAACTCGTTGAGTTCTAAAACTCAAAATCCTGAAATCGTGATCCAACTCGTCGAGTCAACCCCTGACTCGCAGAGTTCCCTGGCTACTCATGGTCGTGATTTATCGAATTAACTCATCGAGTCATTCCCCTGACTCATCGAGTTCTACCGCTAAAAAAATCGGGACAACTCACTTCAACTTGTCGGGTCCCTCCCTGGACTCGTCGAGTCCCTTAGTCTGCTTGGGCTATCTTAATAGATTAAGCCCCTGCACTTAAGATCTAAGTCCCAAACTTCGTCCACAAACTGGAAATGACCTCTTCAGGTTAAAGTTTCCAACTTTACCCACTCCTAATCTTTCTTAATGCATTTAACTCAAATCCTAGCTCCTTAAGACATAATTCTTTATCCAAAATCCTTATTACTCCTACCTGAGGTAGTAGAACCAAGATCTAGGCCCTACACACCCACCAACCTCATAACGCCTGAAACTTTACTTCCATTCATGGCCCTTTGGGGCTTAAAAGGCCATAACAACATCCTTAGGGTTTTCATGGGACTCCAATGGCATAAACTTTGCACCTTTATGCCTTTACAACCTTTAATGACTCCGGATCTGAAAGTATAATCAACTTGGGACATCAATGACTCATAAATCACACTTCTTGGACAAAAACTCCCCATAAAAGTGACCATAAAGAGATCTAAGGAACTACAAGGCAAGTTAAGAGCTTGATTACCATAAAGTGATGAGAATTGAACGAAATCCCTGGATATATAACCTTCTCCATGAACCTTCAAGCTCCTTCTTCTTCTTCTAGGGTTCAAGAACACACAAACCACTCAAGGATGGCTCACACATTCCCAAAATGCTCTAGGGTTTCGTGGATTAGGGTTTAGGACTTAGAGACTGTAGATGAGGCTGATGGAAGGAGAATAAGAAGCTTAAATAAGATATAAAGACCCGGATTTAGGGTTTCCCAAAATGCTCTAGGGTTTTGAGGATTAGGTTTTAGGACTCTAAGATCAAAGCTTTTTTTATTTATATTGTTCAAAATCGCAACATTTTTTATAAATTCACAGATTTTTTTTAATAAAGAAAAAATAATCGTTTTTTTTTTAATTTTTTTCAGTGAATTTATAAAAATAAAAAATATATAAAAAAGTTGTATTTTTTAGTAATGTAAAATAAAAAAATAAAAAAATATTTTTGATCTCAAAGAATTTTTTATGTATTTTTAAGGTTTTTAGGGTTTTTTTTTTGTTTTCCATAGAACCTAATTCTCTGTGTGTGTGTGTGTATATATATATATATATATAATATTTACTTTTTTTATTTAACATTTTTGCTAGATTTAAGAGAAAAACAATTTTTTTCGAATTTCTATAATTGTTCATCGGGTTATGGACTTGTTCTTGAATTTCATAATTTTTTTCAAAGTCCAGAATTGTAACATCCCAACTTCCATGTAAATGATTTATTTCTTGAAAAGAAAAATCCCCTTGGAACTCGTCAAGTTGATGGCCTCAACTCGACGTGTAGAAAGCTTTTAGGCCACAAACTTTTTTTGGACCAACTCGCCGACTTGGTAAGGTAGAGTTGGCGGCTAACCCTAAATTTTAGAGTTTGCACCCTATAACATCCATAATTCTTTGAGGTTGATCTCTTATCAGCCTCCCAAACCCTAATATCAACCATGTGAGCCATAATCTTCATTTCTCTTCATATTGTGAGTTAGTGTGGTATTTTGGAGCAAAGAATGAGAAGATTGTGTGAAAGGAGTAAGGATCTAGCAAACAAAGTCTTTAGTTACCAGCTTGGCACTCTTGTAGACTGTTGTAAGTATTCAAGATCCGATTTATATCTATATGTGTAGCTAGATATTAAGTTTTTCCCTTTTTCCTCTTTATTTTTGGTTGTCGCATGCATGAGCTTCATAAAGGTTGTAACTTTATGAATCTCCAGGGAAAGATGGCCTCACAGTGGGTTAGATTTGGGTTTTGTTCAAGCTTTGATTCCATGCATGGATTTTAGGGCATATTTTCCCCTTTTGTCCCATTTTGGGTTCAACACATGCATTGGACATGCATGTCTATAAAGCATCAATCTTTGGGATGCTTTTAAAGTGAGAACCTCTTCTGGAAAGGATAGGTCCCAGGTCTCTAGGGTTTTGGGCTTAATGTTTAAGCCTTTAAGTTTCAAGCCTAGGATAAGAGCTATTGCGCTTTTGGGGTTGTCCCAAAGGATAAAGTTGGAAACTTTATCCTTTAAGACACATATGGAGTTTTGATCTGAGTCTTAGAGTCCCTGGAATTGAAGGATCATCCAAATGTTTAACAGGGGGAAAACTCGTCGAGTTGTGTAGCCAACTCAATGAGTTGGCTAGGGTTTTCCCGAATTTCTGAGTTCTATGGAAACTCGTCGAGTTTCTAAGTGCACTCGATGAGTTGGATTAACATGGACTATTGACCTTGACTGTTGACTTTGACTTTGACCATGTTTGACGTTGAGGGAATCTTGGGTATTTCGGGGTTTAGATGAAAATGGTCACATGTTGGTTGTAGGCATTCGAGTCAGCAGTTGAGTTTTGAGAGTTGGGTCTTACCAGTTAGTGTTGCTTGTGAGGTGAGTTTCCTTACTGTACTTATGGATCGAAGGCACCAATTCCCACCATTTTGGATTGCTATCATGGTTATCCTAGGATGCTATTATGTTGTTACGATATGTTATATTGATATCATGGTAGATAGGATGATGTTGTTGATTTGTATGATCTGTGCTTTCCTAATGATTGATTATGTGTTATAAGTTATGTATATGCTGACATGTATGTGTGTGGTGGGGTTGAGGCGGTCGTACTTTATGCTAAAGGCCAATAGACACAGGGCGGCCCGGATAGACTATAGGCCTGCGCGGCGGTCTAGTCATGTTGAAGGCTCGGGAGCGGTTAACATAGGCTGAAGGACCTAAGAGGAGGTCCAGCCAAGCTGAAGGCTCATTTATGCTTGATGTTGTTTGTTATGTTTAAGTTTTTGTATTTTGGGGAAGACTCACTAAGCTCTAGGCTTACAGTTTTTTGTTGTGTTTCAGGTACTTCAGATGATCGTGGGAAGGCAAAGGCTTAATCGTGCACCTCCTCATATTTCATGTCATGATTTCTGGGAAAAACTCTATTGTGAAATCTATTTTGAAAACAATATGTAATAAATGGTGGCTTTTGGATTTATGTAAAAGTTTTAAATTTTTCAAAATTTTACGATTGTTACAAGTTCGTATCATAGCTTTGGTTTGAGTGAATTGGAGGAAACTCGTGTGAATCCAGTTTAAAACTAAGGAAAATATTTTCAAATTGTTTTCAAAATACGAAAAGAAGGATGCGATGTGTACGATCAGCCGGAGTCAGTAAGTAGACCCCAAAATACCATGTTATTATTTGATATTGTAATATGTTAAAACAACATTCTAGTGATAGGCTAGGGATCTTTAGGAATTGCATGATAGAATTTCCTGATTATATGATGCCAGCTAGCCTAGGGCCTTTTCTTTTATGAAACTGACATCATTATTGTAGTTTCATAGTGTATGCATCATGGTTATATATAACTAAGATCTTATAGCCTGAGAATGTTTGGTTTGGCCTTATTTCTTGTTCTTATTTGATGAAGGGCTTAGGTTAGGATCAGATATTCGAATGTCTATAAGGTCTAATGTTATGTTTGGCTAGCATAAACGAGTGTTGCAAGGTTGATGGAAGTATCATGGATAAGTTGTGAAGGGTCAGTTGATCAGTAGTGAGATGTTTAGTTTTTCCTCTAGGAGTGAGGACTACACGTTCATTTATGCCTATGGGTATTGTTGGGGTGTTGTGATGGTCCTTGAGACAAACATGGGTAGGTGTGGAAGGTAGTATGGGCCCATACTACTGAAAGCACGGGACTCGTATGCGTAGAAAGGAAGTCACAATCTCTAGGGCTTCGTTGGGAGTTGGTTTGTAACAACCCAAAGTTTTCCATTGCCGAAAACCCATTCTACCCGTATAACTCGCCGTATGTCGAAACGTTCCGATGTCGTTTTTGGGTAAAGTAAATTAAACTTATACGTTTAATTGATGCTAATGAGTGTCCAAACCCCTTAGGAACTCATGTAATTAGCCCAAAATATTTATTTCAAAAGTTTTAGAAACGTCCCCGCCAGGTGACGGAAACTTAATCGGGTGCGACCTAAAGCCTCGTTTAAGACCGGTATCGGGTAGAATTCCACCGTGTCCAAGTTTTAGGACCTATATAAACATGTTTAAACATTAATTTGAAGCTTTTTCTTCCTCTCTCTACTCTCTCTTTAACCTCTTTCCTAAAATCCAAGTTTAAGGGTCCAAATCATCAATTTTAGGCTCCAAATCTTTGAGGTACCTTCCCTAACTTAATATGTAACCTCCTTATTCTTCAAATTTGAGTTCAAAACATGGAATAGAACCACATTCATGAGTTTACGGCCCTAGAATAGTCCTAGGCCGTGAACTCATATGAAATGGGTTTTGGAGCACAAAAACCCTTCCTAAACACAATTGGACCTTAGATATGGCTAGATGGCTTTATGGAATGGACTTAGAATGCCTTAAACTACAATTTGGAGACTTGTATAGGAGTTTACGGCCAAGGATGGTGTTTAGGCCGTAAGCTCATAATTAAAGGGTTTTTAAGCCCTTAAACCCTTCCTAAACCTCAACAAGACATGGATATGACTTCTTGAATAATTGCTTTAGCCTTGGAACACTTTAAACATAATTTTGGGGGACTTATATGAGTTTACGGCCAAGGCATGTGCTTGGGCCGTAAACTCCTTAAAACACGGTGTAAAATCAATTTCAAGGTGCTAGAAAGTCATCCAACACCACCAAAAGCCTTGGAATAAATCATAGGACCAACCAAAAATAGTTTAAGGACCTTAAACACATCAAAACTCTTCATTTGAGAGTTTACAGTCGTAGAAGGTGCTCCATGGCCGTAAACTCCTAAAAACATGTCATTTTATGCCTAAAAATTTATGTAACGCCTTGGAACAATTTTAGCAATCACATGTGATTTGTTTGGAATCCAAAAACACAATTTTTCATGGGTTTATAGGAGTTTACGGCCATGAGTCCTATGCTAGGTCATAAACTCCCTTAAATGTGTCTATTTGGTGTTTAAAATTTTTTCCAAGTCCTTAAACCAAAATCTAGCATTTATCCCTAAGTGTTTGAAGTCATTTTGCACCATAAACTACCCTACCATGAGTTTACAGCCGTAAACTCATGGGGAATGGGTGTTTTAGACCAAAAACTCTTGTATAAGTTTACTCATGGGGAGTAAACTCAATTTCCAAGTCCTTAGTGCCATTACACATCCTTAAACGCCACCCGGGTCCCTCCAAACACTTGTATCGGGGTGTTTTCGCGACTAGAAGTAATTGTCCCTAACAAATAGTCAATCTAAGTCCTAATTAGATACAAATGTGTATCTTTACATTATACTTAGGAACCTCGTGCATTTGCAAGCCCCGGACCAACGTTTAGCATCCGAAATCGTCACATTTCTCGTTCAGTGAGTTCATACCCCTACGCTTTTTCCATGTTTTTCAATGTTTTCATGGGGGAATACAAGCAAACTATAACTGTTTTCAAAACATAACATTGATGTGTTTCAAATAATGTCTGGAAAATTTATAAACACTTTTACCCCTTATGTATTATGTTGAGCATAAGGGATGATTTATCAATTACAACTAAATGGATATTAGTTAAGAAGATAACCAAACTAATCAAATTATTATGGGAGTAATGTGGGGTTCTTTAGTGTCCGTTTTATCATGTACTAATATGTATATTAATTTATTCGATAAACTATGTCTGATTCAGTTTATCTCCGTATCATTTAAATGTATTGTCAGATAGTTTCATTGTATGTATCTATATTCGCTGTATTACGTTTCATAATCTTTTGCATGTTTAATATCGTATAAGAACCTTGTGAATAGTTTAGTACTAGTCTGTGAGTTAGTCACTACCCTTTATGGATGATCAGTAAATCCTCCCCGGAAGTGTAACCAGAGTCTCCTGGAGGGAGAGTGAGGAATTTGTGAATAGATCTATTCGGGACTGAAAATCCCACACCTTAACTGCTAGCTACAGTTAGGCGGGCACGCCTGGGGTGACAAATTTCTGGATATCATTCGACGTCTGACAAGCGTCAAGGAGGTCTCGTTGTCGTATAAGCATGGTTACCCGACTCACAACATGTATTAATATAAGTTTATTCATAGTATCGTTTTGGGTTTGGTTTTGACTTTGTTTCGATTCCGTATCTACTTTTTATAAAGTATCTATAACTTGTACGGGATGTTTGTCCCATGGTTTTTAACTATATCTTATACGGGATAGTAATCCCATGGTTTTGGATCTATAACTATTACGGGATAGTAATCCCATGGTTTACACTTATATCTTATCTGGGATAGTGATCCCATGGTTTTCAATCTATATCTATTTCGGGATAGTAATCCCATGATTTCGATCTCTATCATGTAAGGGATGATAATCCCATGGTTTAAATCTATATCTTGTCCGGGATAGTAATCCCATGGTTTCCAATCTATATTTTCATATATATATCAAACTATCTTGTATCTAGTCTGGGATGGTAGTCCCATGGTCTTTAATCTGTATTTTCATAAGGTATCTATAACTTGTACGGGATGTTTGTCCCATGGTTTTTTTACTACATCTTATTCGGGATAGTGATCCCATGATTTTCAATATATAGTTTTGTGTATTAAACTATACTTTGTGATATTCAACCAAGCTTAGATTTAGGAAATGATAGGGTTTTTCCTGGGATAACATAACAACTCGTAACAAAATCAAAATAAGAATGGGTAACTAAACTATTAGGAAAATACGGGATTTTCCTGGGGTAAAATACAACACGTAATCGAATTGGTAACAAATGATAAATAAACTAACTTTACATAAGAAAATATGGGATTCTCTTGGATAACAAACCTTTCCGGAAAACTAAAGGAAATTGGTACATTTTCAGAAAAACAAACATCTTATGAACTCACCAGCTTTGTGCTGATTTTCAAATCGCTTGTATTCTCAGGTCCAAGTTAGACAGGTACCCGGTGATCTCTTTTGGTGAAGACGGAGTGTATGGAAGACTCGTCTCGTTTTGTTCATATGATATATGTATAACTTTTTTACAATTTACTTTTGAAACAAATGTAAACTTTCATATATATGTAATGTTGGTTGTTTACTGTGATTACTATGTACATTGGATTTGATACACAACGTGGAGTCCACCCCGGAAATGTTTCCGCCTTTGATTTTCGGGGTGTGACATGGTTCCCCTTTATTTATATGGATTATCTGATATCTTCCTGGTGTATTTTCTGTATGGTGGTTAAAGACGATTCGAGACCGGATCCAGGTCGAGACAGGGAGCTGGCAGTCAAGATAGGCCAACATTGACAGAGGACTGTGTCAGGGAGATCATCCATGGGGAGGTGGTAGTTATTTTTCGGGGTCAGATATCAGAGATGCGCGGTTCTATCAAGAGCGTAATGATGGAGTTCTTTGATGATCGTCATGCAGCCATTGCTGAGACGGCTACTGTTTCAGCCTCCGCATCCGTAGCAGTTGTAGGTGCTAGGACAGGATGCATCTTTAAATATCAGGACTTTGATAATATGAAGCCCCCTAATTTCGATGGAGTCCAGGAACCGATTTTAGCCATGAGGTGGCTATCCGATGTGGAGGGATGTTTATTTACGTTTTCATGCCCTGCTGACTAGAAGATCAGGTGCGCTCTGAACCTCTTGAGGTCTGAAGTGAAGGATTGGTGGCGACTTGTTACGGGTTCATACTCAGATGAGTAGAGGGTTGCAGTATCATGGGATCAGTTCAAGGATATGTTTCACAGTCACTACACTCCTCGGGTCAAGCGGAAGAAGTTGGCTCAAGAGTTTTTGGACATGAGGTAGGGTTTCGGAGTCAATGATGAAGATCACCCAGATGTTTACTGAGAGGACGATGTTTTTCCCTGAGTTTACTTTAGAGCAGGCTCTAATGACCCATTATCTGAGCATGCTCAAGACAGACATCATAAAATTTGTTTCTACTCAACGGTGTGATACTTTGTTGGAGTTGTAGGAGGCCATCAGGCGGCGTGAACTTGAGATTGAGTTTGACCTGAGAGAGAAGAGTCAGGCCCCGATACAGTTGCAGTCGGTGCCCAAGCAATTCAAGGCCACCTATTCTAGGTCTGGAGGTCAGCGCTTCCACACTTGTGGGAAATGCGGGATGGTTCATGTCGAAGCATGTCGACCTAGTAGTGGGTTCCACAAATATGGCAAGTAGGGGCACTATACGAGGGAATGCCTCCAGTTTGCATCGGTTCCGAGTATGAGGATCTACTGTCATTTTGATCAGGTTGGCGACGATTTATCAGGGTTGCATTTTGGAGATTTTTGAGGTACCATTTTCGATTGAGCTGATTCCTATTCCCATGGGGGATGTGTGTGTGATCGTGGGTATGGACTACTCAACCATTTTGGTGCCATGGTCGACTTTAAGGGCCATCGATTAATAGTTCCAACCCTAGTAGGAGAGAATTGGTTATTTATGGAGAGGACACCAGGTTGGGTTCAGGGTTTTGTTTGGCATCCAGGGATTAGTAGTATATTCAGCACGGGTGTGCACGTTATTCGACTTATGTGGTGGATACACGGGTTAGGGATTAGGTGTCAGATGTGGATGTTCCAGTTGTCAAAGAATTCGCTGATGTATTCTCGGAGGAATTAGCCGGTGTGCCTCCTGAGAGGCAGGTCGAGTTCAAGATTGACCTTGTGCCATGTGTGGACCCTATTGCCAAGGCGTCGTACCTATTGGCACCATCAAAGATGCAGTAGTTGTCATCTCAGCTTTAGGAGCTACTAAGCAAGCAGTTCATCCATCTGAGCAGTTATCCGTGGGGGCGCCGATACTTTTTGTCAAATAGAAGGATAGTTCACACCAGATGTGCATCAATAATAGGGAGATGAACAAGTTGACGGTGAAGACCCTTTATCCCCTTCCGCGGATTGATGATCTCTTTGATTAGTTGCATGGAGCATCTTGGTTTTCCAAGATAGATCCGAGGTTTGGGCACCATTAGGTCAGGGTGTCACACCCCAAAATCGAGAACGGCGGAATACGCTCTGGGGTGGAGGACGTCATGTACAGTATCATTACAATTGCATAATAGTAAAAACAAGAAACAAAAACCATTTCATATATATATATATATATATATATATATATATATATATATATATATATATATATATATATAGTGATAATAATTACAATTGTGTTCTGTAAAGTTTAATAAACACCAAAAGTATAACAAAAATAAAAGATGAGCCTTGTATATGCTCCATCTTCTCCAAAAGCTGCCCTGTACCTGTCTATCTTTGACCCGAGGATACAAGTTATTTTGAAAACGAGTATCAGCATAAAGTTGGTGAGTTCATAAGTATTCAGTGTCGTTGTAGTAATAAAGTGTTTGCCAATTTATAGTATAAAAACTAAAATTTGTACTTATGAGTAGTAGAAATCCCTAGAAAAATCCTATAGTTTCCAGAAAATTACATTTGTAACTCATTCCTTTGAGTGTGTAAAAGTATTATCTTTGAAACCAATCAATTGTAAAAGTGTAGTAATAGTTATCATGTGAGTAATATGGCTGAAGAAATGTTATGCCTGCTAACAGTAGTAGTGTTGTAACTTTAGTTAGTAATAGATCTTTAATTACTTTGGGATATTAGTTCAGACTTTAAGTCTTAGTGTATTTATTTGGATTTAAGTTTAACTTCTCATGTGACCAACTGTAAAGAAGTAGAGTATCGATGACCTTCCCGGTCATGCGTAGTGAAGTAACGTAGTGCCACCCCTGGGCCTAGTCAGCTCGGACTGTAGTTAACAGTCGGGATGTAATAGCGTCAGTTCCGTATAGATCTATACATATAGTGTTACTTTCCTTTCGGGAAGTCCTGGTCACATGGTGTAAGTACAGTAGAGTGCCTTATAGAGAAGTAGTGTGATATACTTTGTATTAGTGAATTCTCTTATGCTTTAGTATGGTAGACTTTTAGTATAGTAAGTCAGTGTTCTCTTATACTTGCATTAGCTTGTAATATTAACAGTTTATGGTGAGTATAGTAGTAGTAGAGGTAACTAGTAGTAGCTTTAACTATACCTATTATAGTTAAATAGAGTATGTGAATTCCTGCTTCTGATCAACAATAGTAATGAATAAGATGAAAACATTCATATCTAACACAAATATATATGATATATAATTAAGAATTCAACGACAGTCGGACGGACAACCAATACCCTAAAACCACATCAAACAAGAACACGAAATAAGGCCAGCTATCGGTCCTAAGTCCTTTAAGTCTTATTTATATAAATATATTAATGTAGATATATTTTTAAGAAGGAAAGTAGTTGAAACATAGTTTAGAAAATAGTTTAACAACAATTTAACCTTAAAAGCGCATTTGATAATTAGTTAAAACAGTTTTATTGATAAGTATCTAAAAGTGTAGAGAAATCCCTTTTTGATGATAGATTGTAAATCACATATGATTTGATAATAAAACATGTAGCAATGTACTTGTATCCCCCCCTAAAACATGTAAAAACATTTAAAAGGTTCATTAAGGGGTATGAACTAATCGGACGAGGAATGTGTCGACTAGGATGTTTAAACGTTGGATCGAGGCTTGAAAACGTGCGAGGTTCCTATGTAATATTAAATGATACACAATTGTATCTAAATACATTTAAATCACTAATTAATAGAGGATATACACTTCTAGCAGCGAAAACACTTCAACTCAAGTGTTTGGAGTGACCCGGGTGACATTTATGGGCATGTATGGCTTGGGTATAGAGTTTACTCTTCAAGAGTAAACTCTTAGAAGATTTTTCGACCCTAAACACATCATCCCCATGAGTTTACGACCATAAACTCATGGATGGTGTTATTAAGTGCTAAATGGCCTTTTATCGATTTAGGGATGATGCTAGGTTTTGTTCTAGGGTATTAGAAAGGGACTAAATCAAATATATGGACCATTTGATGAGTTTATGATATTAAACTATGATTTTACAGCTATAAACTCTCACCCACTCATTCCTTAAGTGTATTGAAGGTCATAGGTTAGTCACAAGTGATTCTACTCATTTTTACAAGTCAAGGGGTGAGTTTAGGGCACCATTTAACCCCTTTATAGGAGTTTACATCCTAGGAACCCATTCATGAGGGGTTTACGGCCGTGAACTCCTTATGGAGTTGTTTTAATCATGTTTAAGGTCCCTAACTTGTTGGTGGTTGCTTCTAGAATTTATTCCAAGGCTTATGAGGTGTGTAAGTGGCATTTTAACACCCAAATCTGAGTTTACTCTCCATGAAGGTGTGTTTACGGCCCAAGCATGTTCTTGGGCAGTAAAATCATGTTTACTCCCCAAAAATTCGTTTCAAGGTGCTCTAAGTCTAGTACATTAAGTCATACAGCCATATCTAAGCTCCAAAGGTCGATTGGAAGTGTTTAAAGGCTCAAAAACCCCTTTTATGTGTGTTTACGGCACAAGCATGTTCCAAGGCCATAAACACATGAAAATGGTCCTAAATGATTGTTTAACCACGAATTTTAAGGTCTAACATGCTAATCGATGAGTTAGGGAAGTTACCTAGGTGATTTGAAGCTTGAAAAGAGTGATTTTTGGACCTAGACCTTGGATTGAAGAGAGAGGTTAGAGAGAGAGTGAAAAAGTGTTCAAATGAGGCTTAAAACACTTTAAATATGGTTTGGATTTGAAACATGGTGGAATTCTACCTGATATTGATGTTAATCGAGGCTTTTGGTCGTACCCGATTAAGTCGTTGTCACCCGATATGGTCAAAACTAAAGTTTTTCAAATTATTAGTTTGAGATGTTTTCTTGTGTTTCTAACATGTTTGGATACTTACAAGGTCAAAATAAAAGTCTTGATTTAATTGACCTAATCCAAAAACGAAAATGGAATAATTCGCTTAAGACGAGTTTTTCGGACGGAACGGGTTGTAGCGATGGAACAACTCCGGGTTGTCACACAGGGTGAGGGAGGAGGATGTGGAGAATACCACGTTCCGGACTCGTTATGGGCATTACGAGTTCATGGTGATGTTGTTCAGGCTCACCAATGCACTGGCAGTATTCATGGATTTGATGAATCAGGTATGCAGGCCGATGCTCGATCACTCATTAATTGTGTTCATTGATGATATCCTGGTGTATTCCAAGACTAGGGAGCAGCATGAGGACCATCTTTGCGAGCTTCTAGGAGCTTTAAGACAAGAACGACTTTATGTTAAGTTGTCGAAGTGCGAGTTTTGATTGCAATATGTTCAGTTCCTTAGACACCTCATTAACCAAGATGGGATTTTGGTTTATCCGGCCAAAATCGATGCGGTGATGTAGTGGAAGATTCTGAAATCTCCCTCAGATATCAGGAGTTTTTTGGGTTTAGCAGGGTACTACTGGAGATTTTTCAGGATTTCTCCAAGATTGCAATACCCCTCACTCGCCTAATGAGGAAGGCAATGGATTTTTGGTGGGGCCCTGAGCAGTAGTCAACATTTGAGACCCTTCGGTAAAGACTTTGTGAGGCCCCGGTCTTGAACCTCCTGGAGGGGATTGAGGATTTTGTGGTCTTTTGTGATGCATCCATCACTAGTTTGGGAGCAGTCCTCATGCAGAGGGGGCGAGTGATAACGTATGCTTCGCGGAAGTTGAAGTCGCATGATACAAGATATCCCACGCATGATCTTGATTTGGGATCGGTGGTTTTCGCTTTCAAGATTTGGAGGCATTACCTTTATGGGGTCCATTGTATATCTACACGGATCATAGGAGTTTAAGGCACATTATGGATCAGCCGAACCTGAACATGAGGCGGCACAAGTGGCTGGTCAAAGTCAAGGACTATGACTGTGAGATCATTTACCATTCGTGTAAAACGAATGTGGTGGCGGATGTACTAAGCCCCAAGTCAGCTGGATCTTCTGTTCTGATGATGTGCATGAGCATATTTGTGGATTCTCCACTAGTGGGTTTGATTAGGGAGCAGATTGAGGGTGTTCAAGAGGAGAATTGGAAGATTGAGAGGATCAGGGGTGAGATTTTCAAATTTGTGTCTGATAATCAAGGATTTTTGACCCGTTGTGATTGGGTATGGGTTCTTGTGTCCAGTAGGGTAAGACAGATTATATTGGAAGTGGCTCATAAGTCTCGTTTTCTATCCATCCGGGGGCCACCAAGTTGTATCGGGATATGAGATTGAGTTACTGGTGGCCATGCATGAAGAGAGAGAGAGAGAGAGAGAGAGAGATTGCTTGGTATGTTTAGAGGTTCCTGACCTTCAGGATGGTCAAGGCTGAGCATCAGAGACCGCATGGAAAGCTGCAGCCTCTAGAGGTTCCCATGTGGAAATAGGAGTATATTTCAATGGATTTTAGCACCAAGTTGCTGAAAACGGCAAGGGGCTTCGATGCTATTTGGTTCATCGTGGATCGATTGACCAAGAGTGTCCATTTTCTAGAAATCCAGAAGAGCTCATCGGTAGAGAATTTGGTCGATGTGTATATTCGCGAGATCATTGCTCGCTATGAGGTTCCGGTCTCTATTGTTTTCAGACTGTAATGTTTGGTTCACCTCTTGTTTTTGGCAGAAGTTCCATGAGGAACTAGGCACGAGGCTTCATTTCAGCACAACGTATCATCTGCAGACTGATGGTCAGAGCGAGCGAACCATTCAGACTCTTGAAGATATGTTACAAGTGTAAGTCCGCAAAATTGCTTATGTATCAATCAGATCCAATTGATGGTGCAGAATCCCAATCAATTGGATGATGCCAGATCAATATAGAAGAGAAGGAGAAGAAGAAGAAGAAGAAGATGAATCTAATGATGTATTGATGATATTAATTATGCTCCTTTACAATAGATTCTCTCTCACACACACTTCTTTTCTCTAACTTTCTCTCTCTACAAGATGCTCTTTTCTACACTCAACCGTACACTCACATGTACTCCTCACCCTATATATATGAGACATGGGCCACCAGCAGCACACGAGTGTACAGCTGCACACGTGTGTGCGGCCGTACACAAGATGTGCGGCCGCACACACATGTGCAGCCGTACACAGCCACAATATTACATATTATATTATAGAAAATATATTTTCCTAGAAAAGCAAAGTATAAACCAATAATTATGACCTAACAATCTCCCCCTTGGTTTATAGCTTTCTTTTCTAATTGGCCCAACAAACTCCCCCTAAAAAGTAGCTCGCTTTTTTTTGTTAATCTTCATTGGGAACTTGACTTCAGCATTAATCTTCAAATTCTTCACAGCTTCAAGATGAACTTGATGAATCTTCAATAAATGACTTCATCTTGAGCAGTTGGGCATTTCTTCAAGATTTGACTCTGAATGCATATTGGGTGAGAAGGCTTGATGTACTGATTCTTGAAAGATAACACTTTCAGCATGAGAATCTTCAGAGAGAATAGAGAGAACGAATCTTCTGGATCACTTCAGCAGGTTCATAGATAGAATCAGATTGATCGAGGAGGCTTCAATGCAATCTGTGACATAATCTTCAAGTACATCTTCACCATGCTTCTGGGGTTGACAGATTGAATGTTTAAAGAATAATCTTCATTTCTTGCTCCTCCGAATGTGAATTCTTCGATGATCACGGATGAAGCCTTGACTCAAAAAATCTCGATACAGTCTCCATGAGTCTTATCTATACCTGAAATCACTTTTCAAGACAAAACAAAACTAAAAGAAAAATTAACACACAAAATAAAAATAGAAACAAAAATATTTTTGGATTTTCTGAACAAGAAATAACACTATTTTTGGATTTTAATTTTCTGATTTTTGTTTGATTTTTTATTTATTTTTGATTCTCCCCCTAAAATTTGTGCATAGAGAAAAACTATGAACAAATTTAACAAAAGTAAAATGATATCTAACTTTAAGAATGATTTGGGATCAAAGTTTTTAGACAACCTTTATCCACTTGTCGATACCTTCTATCTTCACGTCTTTGTCTGGTCGATCGCCGGTATTGTTGTCCACTTAAACACGAAAAATTGTGACAAATTTAGGACATACTATAAGTGACAAGACAATGTGATCCTAAGTTCCTAGATATTATATCTTAAGGACCATTCAGCTGACGACGACCAGGGATATTGTTGTCCACCTAAATTGAGCAGCGAGATCTATAGACAATCTTTGAGTGTTCAATTTTAATTGTACTGGAACATGTTTCCCGCTTCCTAATATGCCCCAGTAATCAAAGACTTCCATAGTGCTCCTTACATCAGGTAAGCAGACAATCATTAAGAGAAAAATAGATTTAGATTATTATCACTTATAGTTTTAGAGGGATTGAGAAGTAGAAGGTTGCATATGCTGTGTACCAGGTCGGATTGTTAGTCACACAAAGGAGATAGCATATGGCTAACAGCTATGAAGAATTTCATAGATATAATATGCAGAGAAATAGATTTGCATATGTTGCAGTCCAGGTCGGATCTCTTCCAATCACACAGAGGAGGCAACATATGACTAACAGTAAGAAAGAAAGAAAATAATTTTCTACAGACCTAATTCATCGGAATTTACCAGTCGCCCCATCAATACCAGAATTAAGGACAGAATCCGCACATCAAGGAACAGTTAAACCACGGTTCCAGATACGGGTTCATTTAATGTGACGAGTAGATTCCCATATATATCTCCCTGCTCAACCTGTCCAAGCGTCGTATTGTCATACTAATCGGATCTAACTAGGTCAAGATTTACAAGTCTCTAGATTCCTTAAGTTCATCTGCACCTAGTCAAGTCTGTTAAATTCTTCGTGCCTACCGACGCATCAAACCAGAGCATAGACCCTTCAACTTTGGGTACGTTACGCAGACTCATATTTCCCGTTATCACTCACTTCCCAAAACATCTCCCTCAAGCACATTCCATAACCAACATATTATTATTTTGATATTTTTTTAATTAATTTTTTTTAATTTTCTAATGTTTAAATTTTCAAAAAAAAATTTTGTTTTTATTTCTCCCCTTAAATTTGTGCATAGGAGAGAAACGAAAGTAAAAGCTCAAATTTAAACTATCCTAAAACAAAATTTTGTCTTTAAAGCAAATCAGCTTAAGAAAAACTTAGGAGTATAGAGAAGAAAACTCAAACCGTAATTCACCGATTGAATTTGCATCCAGAAGGTCTGAGAACAACACGTGTAATCTCATAACAGATCTGAAAATTCTTCATGTCATTAAGCACAAACCCCGTGAGTGATCACTTCCTTTCTTCCCTTCCCGCAAGGACACATACTCTCAAACAATGTTCTGAGTGTTGTACAGTTAAGATATGCCTCCTATCATGTGCCTAGAGCAACCACTATCAAAAAACGAAAGTCTGATGATATGCCTCCATAGCTGCTCTAGCACAGAGCGGGATCAGTTGGTCTTTGGAACCCAGTCCATTTTGAAACTGGTTCGACCTTTGTCATCCTTGCACGATACTCTCTCCCATGACATATCCTGCTTATCACAAATAGAAGATGTAGAAATATTAGAATCGTTAGAATATTTGGGAGAGTGAGCCTTTGGAACCCATTTGTAGTTAGGTTTAACCCATTTCTTTTTCGATTGGATGTGTGGCTTAGTAATTGCTTTTGAACTTGATGTCGGCCGTTGAGATGACTTTGATTTTGACTTCACGAGAGCATCTCTTGGATTTGGCTTCTTGGCCGACATTCCCTTCTTGACCTTGGGAGTTTGATTCTTGGCCTTGTGGGTTTGATTCTTGGCCTTCTGGGCATTCCAGTCGCCATTGTCTGAACATGACCTTGAGGGGTTTCTTTAGAAGTATCTCCCTGTTGGCGTGTTCTACCACCCTTGTGCGTAGTAGGAAACGTATGCTCGATTAGGACAATTTCTAGCAATGTGTCCAGGTGTTCCACAGTGAAAACAAGTCTTTTTCTTTACTGTGAAGTTATTTCTTCCTGCCCCTGGTGGCGTATCTTTGCCTTGTCTCTTGCTTTTCCCACACGCACAGTTGCAACAGGCACTCTGTTTAGCTTGAAATGGTAGCCTGTATTTACCAACAGCAGGTTGATCAGAAGCAGTTGAGTTCGAAGCAACACATTCAGAGTTCAAGGAGTCATTGGTGTGTTCAATAGTTTTCTCCTTGTTCTCATCCTCTACTACTTTACCTGCACAAGAAGTAGAATCATTAGTATCGTTCAGCTCAACATCCTCGGTTGCCTGTTCAACAACTGGTTTACCGTATACCATAAATGGTTCTCGGTCAATCTCTTCCTGAGTCAAAGGTATGGATATATAGTTATGATTGAAAGGGGGATGAACACTATCATACCCTAGACCCTTGTTTTGATTATCTTTGAATTTCAATTGACTTTCAAATAAGGACTCGACTGTCTTACTTGACGCAGTGTAATTTTGGAAACTAACATCTGTTTTTCCACACTTTATTTTCAAAGCGTCAAGTTCCTCAGTTATAGCATCAAGTTTGCGTTTAATGTGATCATAATTTTCACACTTGTTGCTGTAATCTTCTTGTAATTTCCTAAAGTCCTTAGTCTTTGCAACGCATGTGTTTCTGGGCTTGCCATTTTTAGCAATGTAATAGTCTAGGTTAACCTTTATAACCCGTTTTGAAATAATAGAAGTGTATTATTTGAGTATTATGTGTTTTGTGCTTAATTGCTTAATTATGTGGTTTGATTAATTAATAATATAAAAAAGCGTCAAAATTTAAGTGTAAAATAAACTTGATATCTTTAGATAATGTTGTAGTAGTTGAAACAAGGTTTCCGAAGATATAAAGAATGCCGAAATCCGAGTTATAACGAAGAAGTTATGACCTGTCGAAGTTTCACGACAGAACCGGCACCGCTGAATAACGTAAAAAGTGAAATTTACGTTAGAGATATATTTAGCCTTAGTGATCTAAACGAGAATCGAAGAGCACGTTGTTAGTATTAAAGCGATAGAAAGTTAGGCAAGAACGGACGTCAAACGAAGAAGTTATGAATTTATAACGAAATTTTCTGTCCCGACCTATTAAAAATAAATAATAAAAATAAAGTCAAAATTAGCCGACGGAGTCTAAACGAAAGTTGTAGAGCGTAGTCTCACCTTCGCATGGATATAAAGAACGTTGAAAACGGAGTTCGTATAAAGAATATATGAATTTCCGAAGTTTATTAAAGAATTAATAATTAAATTTAATTAATAAATCCGGCCTTATCCGAAGGCGAGTCACCGGACTCATCCGGAGTACGCCCCGCGTATGCCGAGATTGTCGACACTTCGGATGACGCATGCAGTGACGATTTCGGATGCCCGTACGCCCCGCGTAATTGAGGCATCAGCCTCCTATAAATAGGATGCGAGGGCAACCGGTTTCTTTGCTATTTTTCTCCATTCTCTCTCCCTTTTTGCCTCGATTTGCGTGCCTGAAGTACCCCGAAGCCCCGGTAATATTCCCGAGTGCCGAAGCAAGTCCCGAGATCCCGAAGATCCCGAGAAGTGGGGTTTCCGAGCCGAAGCTCTGCCCGCGAGAAGTTCGATTTTTGTAGAGATCTTCCAGATCTGCTGAGGATTACTACTTTTGCAAGTCGTAGTGTTGTCCGATCATCTTCTGATCAAGTGAGTGTATACTACCTTTCATAAACACGATAATAATACAAGTATGATTTGAGTGTACTAAGTATATTGTTGTTTATATGTGTGAGTGTGTGGTTACTTTCTTCTAACACATAATTATCAAGTATTTAATATAAAATACGACATATGTGTATATTTTGTTGTTATATGCGTGAATGTATATTCACTTTCTTCTATCTCATAGATATGATTTATTCTCTATAAAATACGTGTTATGTGTATGTGTCTCATCTATTGTTTTGGAATATGTATTGAATGAGAATGCTATGCAGGTTTTAAACTATGTATAAAAATATATATATTTATCTACTAATATGTTAGGTAGAACATGGGTAGATAATTGGTGTGTAATAAACAGATGAGAGGCCTCGATGTTGTTTTGATCCAGTCATCTAGCGGAATTTAGATGACGACCACGGGCTTTTCTAGGCAGTCCAGTGGAACGCTAGCAGGCTCATAACCTGTAGGTATTAATGAACTTGGGTGTTCATTCGTTGTATTCCATCCCCCTCATGGTTGCCTTATTTGACTTATATTGCTGAGGAACCCCCGAAGCATGTGTTGTCACCCCGATGAAATATTCTTAGACTAGGTCCCTTGTGTTAGTTATTTTAGGGACATAAAGTGAGAATAACGGGAATGGGTAATTTGGTTATTGTTGGTTGATAATAATTAATTTAATTATTTATTGTGGGTTGAAAACCCTATATGCTCACCAAGCTCCCAAGCCTGACCCACTCAGTTTTATATGTATTACAGGAAGTGGCGCAAGGGCATAAGATGGATGAACCATCAAGTTGTTTTGTTTACAAGTCTGTATATGTATATATTTGTTGAATGACTTGTAATGTATCGTTTATGCTTATTGGTCTGTATCGGAACATGACACCCCGAGTTTTGATTATATAATGAAAATACATTTCTTTTATGAAATACTTTGGTAAACATTGTTTTATCATGTTTTGTTTTTGGGAACAAATTCCGCAACTCTTTCAAATCAAAAGGATTTACTCTGAAATTATTTTAAAAGCATAAATGAAAATCAGTCTTTTCTGGCCGAGATTTTGGGGATGTCACAGTCTTGGCCTCTAATTGTGCTTTTAAAGGTTTCTGACCTTTCCTTAGAGTATAGCCTTCATATTTAAGGTCCTCATTTTCCCTTTTTAGCAAATCAATTTGTTCGTGAAGAAATTTAATCGTAGCTTTACAAGATGGAGTACATGAAACTTCATTTACCGGAATTGATGTGGAACTCATTCTTTTTATTTAATTTTTATTTTTTTTTATATATTTTTATATTTTTAATTGTCCTTTGACTTAAAAACCGAGAAAGTCAACCTTAAAGTCAATTTTAAAAAGTCAAACTTAAAAGTCAAACCTAAAAACCAAATTTGAAAAAATTAAAAGTCAAACGAGAAAGTCAAAATTTAAAGTCAAAGTCAAAATTTTAAAGTCAAAAGTCAAAAATAAAAGTTAAAATTTAAAAACTAAAATTTTTGGTTTAAAAAAAGGATTTTAAAATAAAAAAAAAATTGATTTTTTGGGTTGAAATTGTCAATTTGCGAAATTATAAACCGAGAGGGATAGCTTATGTTTTATTTTTCGAAGGAATGACACAAGGAGTTCGCTGGTTGAGTTTGGTAGAGCGCAATGTTGAAGAACCAGAGGTCCCGGGTTCGATTCCCGGCAACCTTAATTCTCTGTTGTGCGAGGTTGCTGCGAGGACTACAGCTTCGAAGCGAAGATGTTCAACCGCACACGTCCGGACCGCACAGAGTGAGCCGTATACTCCGAGCCGCACTCCTTCAACCAGCCGCACACCTTCAACAGATTCGCGAAAAAACGACGTTTGTTACCATTTTTTGCTCTAAAACTCGATGAAAAACTCGTTTTTATGAAAAATGCAAAGAAGTAACCCCCCTTAATTTTGCGAGATCTATCCAAAAACGCTATTCTCTTTTCAAAATAAGATGAAATAAGCTCCAGATCTGAAAAAATTTTATTGATACAACCAAGCTCTGATACCAATTGTAAGTCCCCAAAATTGCTTATGTATCAATCAGATCCAATTGATGGTGCGGAATCCCAATCAATTGGATGATGTCAGATCAATATAGAAGAGAAGGAGAAGAAGAAGAAGATGAATCTAATGATGTATTGATGATATTAATTATGCTCCTTTACAATAGATTCTCTCTCACACACACTTCTTCTCTCTAACTTTCTCTCTCTACAAGATGCTCTCTTCTACACTCAACCGTACACTCACATGTACTCCTCACCCTATATATATGAGACATGGGCTACCAGCAGCACACGAGTGTACTGCTGCACACGCGTGTGCGGCCGTACACAGGATGTGCAGCCGCACACACCTGTGCAGCCGTACACAGCCACAATATTATATATTATATTATAGAAAATATATTTTCCTAGAAAAGCAAAGTATAAACCAATAATTATGACCCAACAGTATGTGTATAATCGAAGGTATACCTTTGCTTCCTAAAGGTACTGAACTGACTGATAGAACTTTTATGACTATATAACAGTATAAAATATGTTTTGTAAAACCTTTGAAAAGTTTAATAACTAAGAAATGATGACTTGATATCAGTTTATAAAACGATTTAAAAGAAGTTTGTTTGATAAGACAGTTTTATAAAGAGTTTTAACAAGTAAAAACGTTTGAGAAAGTCATTTGAAGTAATCTGTTTGGTAAAACAGCTAAAAGTGTAGTAAATCCATTTGAATGCTAGTTATTAATCACATGTGATTGACGTACTAACTAGCATGATTCAACTTGTATCCCCCCCCCCCCATAAAAGCATTTATAAACATTTAGAAACATTTAAAGGTTAATTAAGGAGTATGAACTCACCTGCAGTGAGTGGATCGTATGGAAGTGTCGGACAAGGTGCTAGGTGTCAAGTGAAGACTTGAACACACACAATGATCCTAGTTAGCATATAATAGAAACATATATGTATCTAATTAGACACTTAACAACTAATTAATCAAGTTAAGACACCCTAGTACATGGAAACACTTTGAATCAAGTGCTATAGGTACCAAAGGGTTGCATCTAAGGGTTGTATGGCATGACATTGGAGTTTATGGCCCAAGGACCACTCCTTATGGAGTTTACGGCCCATGACCATTTCCCCATGAGTTTATGGCTGTAAACTCATGGTACTAAGTGCCAAATTGTGTTTTGAGGTCTTACAAGTCACGATTAAGCATCCAATGATCAAGTCCAAGCCTTAGGAAAGCATTAGGGGCACACTAACACTACCTTGTAGAGTTCACGGCCTAAGGATCTCTTCCTTAGGTGTTCACAGGCGTAAACTCTTATGGGGACTTGTTTTGATTATTGTTTAAGGTCTTAAACACATCTAGGAGGGATCAAGGTTGGCATCCGAGGCTTAGGAAGGAACTAGGGTCCATTTAGCCACCTTAAGAGGGGTTTACGGCCCAAGAACATCCTTGGCCGTATAGTCCTTTGTTCTTATGATTCTTGATGATTTTCAAGTGTTATTAAGATCATACTAAGCACACAAGAAGCTAGGGAAACTATATTTACAAGATAGAAGTTCGATTGGGTGTTTAAGGTCCAAGAATACTAGTGTGTGTTCTTGGTGTTTTGAAGAACACTTGAAGATCTAGTTGAAAAGCAATAATGAATGTATGAAATGATGTATAAACACTAGGTTATAGGTTATAACAATAAATCAAGTCGATAAACACTTACATTTTCGAAAGATCGGGCGAAGAACGAGATGATAGTTGAGAGAGAACGGGGAGTAAACTTGAGGGTGGAAGTGAGAAATGAGGAGTTTGGGGAGTAAACTCATGCCTAAGGCATGAGTTCATGGCCACACAAGAGTTTACGGGCCAAAATCTAAAATTTTGGCCGTGAACTCGTTATTAGGGTGCATTGGGTGGGTTTGCTACTTCAAGACTCGAGACAGTACTTCCTTTCCTTCGTTCGTTTGAAGAATAAATAATTATAACACTCAAACGGACTTTTAAATTAGCTAACAATTATAAAAATGTAATTGACTTTTAATTGAAGTGATTGACTTTAGCATTTGTACGAATGAAAATTCCGGGTTGTCACATCATCCCCCCGTTAAGGGGTATTTCATCCTGAAATTAGAATTTAGGTAAAGGAGTAGATGAATAACCGAGCCAAGAAGTGGGGATACTTCCTAATCGATTGGTTCTCGCGCTCCCAAGTGAATTCAGGTCCTGAGTTGGCGTTCCAACGAACCTTCAATAATGGGAAGCGACTTTGCTTCGTTCACTTGACCTATCGGTCCATGGTTTGTTGTAGATGCTTTTAATGATTTCCTTCTTACTACGAGAGTAGATAAGTAAGTCATTTACAAGGATAATGACGAACTGATCTATGTAAGAATGGTGCACCCTATTCATTAAATTCATGAATACTATGGTCGTATTGGTCCTATCCGAGTGGTATCACTACGGACTCGTAGTTTCCGTATCGAGTTTGTAAGATTGTCCTCGGAACATCCTTCACTAACACTCGTAACTGGTGATATTCGGGTCTCAGGTCTATTTATGAAAGGTAAATAGTTCCTTGTGGTTAGTCAACCAATTCTTCTATGCAAGGCAGAGGGTAATGATTTCTAATGGAAATCTCGTCGAAGTCTCTGAAGTCAATGGACCTAAGAAACAATTCGTCTTTCTTCTTGTAGAATAAGACCAGAGCTCTCCAGGGTGAGAAGCTTGGTCTTTCTATTCCATAGCTGAGTAGTTTGATAAGTTGTCCGGATGGTTCTTGTATCTCCGTGGGTGTGAGACTGTAGGGCGATCTGGTTATAGGAGTCGTATTGGGTACTAAGTTTGTTTGCATGATGATGTGATTACTCGTAGTCTTGGACAGCCTCCGTTCTGAAGTTCATATTAGAAGTCATACCTGGTTCATCAATCACCGTCTCGTGTATACGAGTTGTATACAATTAAGATTGAAAAGGTATTCGAATAAATGATTCTTCTTTAAGCTCACATCCCAACGAGGAAAAGAAGTTAAAGTGGAATCATCAATTCTAAACCTATATAACCTTGATTATATACCACCCCTGTGTATCCATTCTTTAGCGATAGATCAACCGTAAAGGTCCTCGGTTTGAACTTGACGTACTGTACGAGTGGTACTTCGGATAGGTTTGCTGAGTTTTCTTCAGAAAGCTAGGATAAGAAACATGAGGTACTCTATGCATGAGTACTTCGGAGTTATCGGATGACGGCTTCGCTAGGAAGGAGATTTTGGAGAAAGAGGTTCACGCATGAAACTGGTATTGTGAGGCTTGAATTGACTCCAGTTGAAAGATAATATCGGACTCACTTGGAAGTAAAGACATTAGATTTGATCATAAACGCGTTACACACAAAACAAAATAGTGCAACTTTTAACAGAGTTACAGTACTTTAGAGTTACTACAAGACTACTGCTGCGAACAAGGTATACTACAAAAGGCAAGTATACGCAGCACGAGGGTCCCTTTACTGACGGGATCTCACAAAAGATAAGATTCGAGTTGCACTAGTTTTAAAAAAAGTTTAAATACATACTTAATACTGACGATTTGAAGTGAACCTATACTATAGTAGGGTCCTTCGTTTCCTTTTTCCATTCCAAGGTCAAACTCCTCCTATTCCACCATCATTTTTCTCTGTTGGGCAGTCCCTCTTGAAGTGTCCCATTACGCCACATAGATGGCATATCCGAGAAATTTTGACATTGGTGGTTGAAGTAATGCGTTGGATCTGAGTCTTGCAGTAACGAACGATGTGTCCCTTTTTGTTGCATGTTAAGCACGGCATTTTCCGACAAGGTCCATGATGGTGATAGTTGCATTTGTTGCACTTTGGGAGAGAGTGCTTCAGACAACAGAGTAGATACATCAGGTCAGGCAGAGATTGTTGACAGCTCAAAGTCGCTAGAAAAGTTACACGGATAGGCGGCGATCCGAGCTCGAGTTTCAGGTCAAGGATTTTGTACTCTTGAAAGTGTCTCCTTGGAAAGGAGTTATTCGATTCAGGAAGAGGGGAAAGCTGGGGCCCCGGTATATTGTTCTGTTTATGGTGATTGCGAGGGTCGGTAGAGTAGCATATCGTTTAGAGCTACCTGCGGAGTTGAGCCAGATTCATGATACCTTCCACGTGTCTCAACTGAGGAAGTGTATAGACGAAGAGTCAGCAGTAGTACCATTGGAGGATATCCAAGTGGACGCGAGTCTGAATAATGTTGAGACGCCGATCGCAATCTTGGATCGGAAGATCAAGGTTCTGAGGAACAAGGAGGTGCCCCTGGTTTAGATTCAGTGGCAACATCGGTGGGGGTCTGAGCTGACTTAGGAACCGGAGTCGGAGATGTGGGAGCAGCATCCGGGGTTGTTTTCGACATGAGACTTCGAGGGAGAAGTCTGGTTCTAGTGGGGGAGAATTGTAACATCTCGAAATTCAGGTAAAGCTATTTAACCGTTCTCCTTTCTCAATTTGTCAAGTTAAGTCCTTTAGTTTAAGATTTAGGCTAGTGAGTACGATGGGCGTACAGAGGAGTATGGTGCGCGTACTCACATGCTTAAATTGGACGCGGACTCGCCTGGGTACGTTGGGTGTACCCAGGGTTACGCTGGGCGTAACGAGCCTAGGTGTAAACCCTAATTTGGGGATTGTGCACTATAAAAGTAATGTTATGGCCTTGACCTCAGCCTCCATTCTAGAGAGTAAAACCTTACTAGAGAGTCCTACTTCGTTTCTAGATAGTGTGTTGGTGTTCTAAGCTTCTTAGTGTTATTTCAAGGTGGTGGAAGAGAAGAAGAGGTCAATTTGGAGGCTAGAAGTTTGTGGGAAAGAGTAGATCCGAGCTTTTCAGAGGTTGGAGCTTCTTCCTGAGGTAAAAAGCTCAAAACTTGTATTGTCATTTGTGTTGTGTGCTTCTTGGACCAATTTCTAGGGGTTTTGGTCCCAAGATGGAGACTTTATGAGCAAAAGGTCTCCATTGGCCTAGATCTATCATATTTCAGGACTATAAGAGTTGTATGTTCATAAAAATGCAATCTTGGACGTAAATATTGAGCCATGCATGAGATCTAGACCTTTGGAGGAGGAATGAAAGAGGTTTGAGGGAGTAGGGATCTTTACAGCCATGCAAAGGCTTAAATGTTTCGACTTTACGAGATTTGAGGCCTTAGGAGAGTCAGATCTGGAAGTTGAAGGAGTGTCTTAACCGTTTAAGACCAAAATCTATGAAATGGATGAACTGAGACTTACGTTGGGCGTAACTCTCAGTACGCGCAGCGTAAGGGGTTGAGGCCCCGATTGTGGTTCGCTGGCGTATGCTCCGCGTACTGAGAAGGTACGCGCCGCGTACTGCCTTCTGTTGACATTCATTGACTTTTAGGGTTTTGGTCGACCTTTGGACTTTTGGGCCAGGGAGGGGTAAAATAGTATGTTACCCTTCTGTGGAAATTGTAGAATGGATTTAATCTGCCTTTGAGAGCTGTTATTTATTTGAAAGTATTGTTATGTGTTTAGGCGGGGGCTAAACCAGTGTGATCAAGTGAGAGACTATCTGAGATACCGAGGTAAGTCTTGTCACTATACTGTACCTGGAAGGGTACCTATGTGTGACCGGAAGGTCTTGTACGCTATGATATGTATGTGTTGTATTCTGTTATGTCATATGTATGTGTTATGTATGTTATGTATGATATGGACCGGAAGGTCAAGATGACATGGACCGGAGGGTCAGGAGGTTACGGACTGGAGGGTCAGGAGGTTACAGACCGGAAGGTCGATGCGGGTAGGACCGGAAGGTCTATCGGGATTCGGGACGGAAGTCCCCTAAGACACTCGGATCGGAAGATCCTACAGAGTTGTGGCCTGGAAAGGCGTATGTGTTGTATGTGGTATTTTGGGGAACTCACTAAGCATTTATGCTTACAGTGTTGTGTTATGTGTTTCAGGTACCCGTGAGGACCGCGGGAAGGCGTCGGCTTGATCAGTACACACATGAGGAGTTTTATATGTTATGATCTTGGGATGTAACATTATGGTTTGTTATGTGATACAATAACGTTTTCTATAACTATTATGGATGAAAGTGTGTTTTTAAAATGTGAAAAATTATTTTGAAATTTACGGCGTTACAAGTTGGTATCAGAGCCTTGGTTTGAGGGATTCGGGTGCACCTTTAGGTGTACCTGAACTCAAACTAAGGATTTGCGAGATTTTCAAAAATAAAATTCACAAATTTTTCTCAAGAGTAAAAGGTTTTTGAAAGAGCGAAGCAGAGCAGTGTGTACGATCAGCCAGCACCCGAATGGTGATTTCCCAAAATACCCTTACATTATGTGTTATAAGATATGTTATGATATGATATGCATGCTAGAGTAGGCTAGGTATTCATATTAGGACTAGAGTGGCCTGATTTGTGATGCCTTAGCCTAGGAAGATTTCTGCTACTTGAGAGATCTACCAAAGGGTAGCCTATGCTAGCGAGGTGTAGAGTACTTGTTGATGGTTTTTGTACATAAGAACATTCCTATGTGCGTATACAAACCCTAATGCTTGGATCTAGGTTTCTCTAATTAAATATGCATTGAATCCAAGACTCCTAATGGCTAGTTAGGTATACGAACAATACAAAACCAGAGTTAGAAGCATACCTTGAAACACTTATTTGATCTTCTTGTTCTTGGAGCTTTAGAGTCACAATTTTCACTCCTCTAATGGCTTACAAACACCAACTAGCAAAGAGAATGATTTGAGAGAGAGTAGAGAGGAGAAAATCGTCCAGGGTATCCTTGCTGTAGAGGAGGTGCCGATTTCCTAACCCAAGGGATCTATTTATACTTGTAAGGCTCCTAAGGTTTCACCCTTAAACCCTAATTGGATAACTTAGACTCTAAGAAATCCTAATCCTTACCATAGATAAGCCATGGACGAATTTGAGGCTATCCCAAGCCCTAGAATTCTTCTAACCCATATCCTTTAAGGATTTACAGTCTAAAGTGTAACTATCAAACAATTGACAGTTTATACCCTCTTATTTAATTAATCTCTTTAAGTCACCAAATTAATACTAATAAATCTATAACTTATATTAATCAAATAACAATATTATTATTCATTATATTATTCTCATAATATATTAATAATATCTATTCTCTCATAATAAATCATCCTACCAAGTTGCTATGGTGAAGGCAACCCAAAAGGACCATGCACAATCGAGTCAAATACTTGCCTAATATAGTTGCAGCCTGAGGCACTATTCCAACAGTCTCCCACTTGGATAAGTCTAGTAACTATATGCACAAGTACAATCTGATTTGCAATCGTAACTCTCAAAGACGCTATCAAACTCTGATCTAATCAATCTTGTCCTTTAGATAAGTGATTGTACAGTCCTCTGTTAGATATCATGCTGACAATTCTATGGAATGATCAGTCTAGCATTTGGTTTCTCGATCTCCGATTTATTTGACATAGAACTTAATCGAACACATCAATTTAGTTCTGACTGGGCCCGGCACATAAGCCAAATCAAATCATCGAGCGGCTGAGATATCACTTTTTCCTTCTTAGGATAAAAGTTTCAGATAAACATCGACTTATATGCATTTACTTATTCATTAATAAACTATACACAACAATGCGTTTTATAACATCGAGTTACCAATGCGTTTTCACAATATCAATGTACAATCAATTAGCAAATAACAAACCATATATCTAGGTTTTAAGACTATATGATATTATCATCTTGCGATCACCCTTTTTATCACATTCCATAAGGTGATTCCAGCAAGCGCGGGTTTGTTCCAATGCTCAAAACTAGTTCATAAGCACTCATGAACATTGCAGCAATCTTTTGCTATGTCTAAAACCATTTAGACAATCTACACACCTATTCATGACAATCTTCATTCATATCTACTTCCGACATATGAACGATTGTGGACAATTTTAACAATTCGATTATTCTTAATAAACTCAACTATTCTGGAAGTCAAAACATGCAAAGTGAAACAATAGTTAAACAATTAACATAAGATAGTAACATTACTTATAAATAAAACTCCTTTATTTAATCATCAAATGTTAATTACATTTATCTATTATACGTTTCTAATACTATCTAATCTATGCTAATATCATCCTTCAGCCCAATACTCCTAGCATGCTGCAAATGCTTAACCCTACTCAGTCCCTTCGTAAGCGGATCTGCTGGGTTATCTTCTGATGATATCCTCTTCACTACGAGTTGTCCTTCTTCTACACGATGTCTAATAAAGTGATATTTTCTGTCGATATGTCGTGATCTACCATGATTTCTTGGTTCCTTGGTCAAGGCAACCGCTCCTTCATTATCACAGAAAATCTCCATGGGCTCCTTTATGGAAGGTACAACTCCAAGATCACCAATGAAGTTCTTCAGCCATATTGCCTCCTTTGATGCTTCGTTCTCTGCAATGTACTCTGATTCGCACGTTGAATCAGCTACAGTTTCCTGCTTGGAACTTTTCCAAGTTACTGCTCCTCCATTCAGGGTAAAGACCCAGCCCGACTACGAACGGTAGTTGTCCCTGTCGGTCTGAAAGTTGGCGTCACTATACCCTCGCACCTTCAAGTCATCACTCCCTCCAAGGACTAAGAACCATTCCTTCGTCCTCTGAAGGTACTTAAGGATATTCTTCACCGCAATCCAATGGGCTCTGCCATGGTTCCCTTGATATCTACTAACAATGCTCAAAGCAAAGGCTACATCAGGACGAGTACAAGTCATAGCGTACATGATTGAGCCAACTGCGGAAGCGTATGGAACTCGGCTCATTTCAGCTATCTCAGCTTTGGTACTCGGACTTTGAGTCTTACTCAACTTGGCATTACTTTGTATCGGTAATTCTCCCTTCTTCGAGTTTTACATACTAAAACGTTTTAGTACCTTCTCTAAGTAAGTGTTCTGACTAAGTCCTATTAGTCTCTTACTTCTATCTCTTACTATCCTTATTCCCAAAATATAGGAAGCCTCTCCGAGGTCCTTCATAGCGAAACACTTCCCCACTAGCTTTGACATATACACACGATTCATCTTCGCTTCGTACAAATCCAAACTCTTTGACTTTCTCATCGAAGAAAAGATTCCATCTGCAAGACGCTTGCTTTAGTCCATAAATGGACTTCTCAAGCTTACACACTCTATTCGGATGCTTCGGATCCACAAACCCCTCTGGCTGAGCCATGTAAACATCCTCAGCCAACTTCCCGTTAAGGAAAGCGATCTTGACATCCATTTTCCAAATCTCATAATCATGAAATGCGGCAATAGCTAGCATCAATCTAATAGATTTTATCTTCGCAACAGGTGAGAAGGTCTCTTCATAGTCAACTCCGGGAGTTTGAGTAAAGCCCTTCGCAACCAATCGCGCTTTATACGTGTGTACCTTTCCATCCACATCGGTCTTCTTCTTGAAGATCCATTTGCACCCAACGGTCTTACATCCAGGCACATTATCAACCAAATTCCAAACTTGGTTATCGTACATGGATTGGATCTCGCTATCCATTGCCTCTTTCCATTTCGCAGACTCCGGGCCTGCCATGGCTTCCTTATAGCTATTAGGTTCATCAAGGTTTATTAGTGTACTATCACTAATATACGTGTCCCCTTCGGTAGTAATATGAAATCCATACAACTGGGGTTGAACTCTAACTCATTCGGAACATCTAAGAGGTAATGATACGTCAATTGGTTCAACCGGAGTTTCCTCCTCGGGTTGAGCGCCAGCGGTAGAGGTTCCTTCATCTATCGACTCTTGAATCTCTTCAAGATCGATTTGCCTCCCACTGTCTCCTTGGCTTATGAGTTCTTGCTCTTGGAAAACTCCTCTCCTCGCAACAAAGACAACATTGTCCTTCGGTCTATAGAAGAGATATCCAAAGGATTTCTGCGGGTAGCTGATGAAAATACATCGCTCACTACGAGGTTCGAGCATGTCGTGAGTATCTCGTCTTACGAAAGCCTCGCAACCCCAAACCTTGATATGTGCTAACGAAGGAGCTTTCCCCGTCCACATCTCGTGAGGTGTTTTGGCAACCTTCTTAGTAGGGACTCGGTTAAGGATATGGGCGGCAGTCTCTAAGGCATACCCCCAAAAAGAGATAGATAGCCTTAGAGACTATTCACAATCGATTACGCCTTTCTGCCACACCATTCAATTGTGGTGTCCTAGGTGGCATCAATTGTGAAACTATTCCACACTCCTTGAGATAATCGTGGAATTCAAGACTTAGGTACTCTCCTCCTCGAACGGATCGAAGTATCTTGATCTTCCTGCCCAATTGATTCTCCACTTCATTTTTGAACTCTTTGAACTTTTCAAAAGTTTCTGACTTTTGCTTGATTAAGTAGATATACCCATATCTACTATAGTCATCGGTAAAAGTCACATAGAAGCGGTTTCCATCCTTCGTGGTAGATCTAAATTGTCCACACACATCGGTATGTATGAGGTCCAATAGACCCTCACCCCTTTCGCACGTACCAGCGAAGGGTGACTTAGTCATCTTTCCAAGTAAACAAGAATCGCATGTGTCATCTTCCCTAAGGTCGAATGACTCCAACACTCCATCCTTTTGGAGTTGGGCTATGCGTTTCTTGTTGACATGTCCAAGATGACAATGCCATAAGGATGCCTTATCCATACTATTGGAAGAATCCATGCATAAAACATCATTTCCTAAGTTATCAACAATCATAACAGTTTCATAAATTCCATTACATGGTATAGCTTCAAAGTAAAAGACACCATTCAAATAAGCTAAAATAGAACCATTCTCATTATTAAAAGAAAATCTAAAACCTTGTCTAAACAAACCATGAAATGAAATGATGTTTCTAGTCATTTCTTGTGAATAGCAACAATTGTTTAAATCTAAAGATAAACCATTCCTAAGCACTAAAGAATACACTCCAATCTTGGTCACAGGCGACGATCTTCTGTTCCCCATGATTAGATTTATTCTTCCATGCTCCACGTCTCTATTTCTTCTTAGTCCCTACACATTAGAACAAATGTGGTAACCACAACCGGTGTCAAGAACCCAAGAAATATCATGAGATGAATCGTTAGATTTAATTGTGTATATACCTGCGAAAGATGGCTTCATCTTTCCTTCCTTGATGGCTTGCAGGTACTCCGGACAGCTTCTCTTCCAATGTCCTATCTTGTGGCAGTGCTGGCACTCTGCCTCCTTCGGGTTAGGGCATGGCTTAGCCGGATCAACTTTGGGCCCACTAGAAGAGGCACCATCTCGGGCTTTCACCTTGCAATAGTTCTTAGACGAAGCCTTCCTCTTCTTTCCCTTTTCTTGTCCAATTGCCAAGACAGGAGCGGCGGGCGGATTGGGAGTTGGTACAACAGACTTGTCCTTGAAGTTGCTCTCAGCGACCCTCAAGAGACCTTGGAGTTTGCTTAGGGTGACCTCTTCTTTGTTCATGTGATAGGTCATCCTAAATTGATTGTAGCTTGGAGGAAAAGAGTTAAGTACCATGTCGATCGCCAAGTCTTCCCCAAAGTCAACGTTTAACTTGCGAAGGCGGTCGACATACCTTTGCATCTTTTGCAGGTGCACGGTAAGAGACTCTCCATGACCCATCTTAGCGGAAATCATGTTAGTGAAAATCTCATAATGCTCTCTTGTCTCGTGTTTTGATGGTATCTCTCCAATAAGTCTTGGTGCATTTCGTACGGATACATGTCCTCGTAGGACTTTTGGAATTTGGAGTTCATAGTCGCGATCATGATGCAATGTACCTTCGTTGCATCACGCTCGTGAGTTTCAAAGGCGGTCATTTTGGCGGGAGTAGAGATTACGGGGTTGATTTTCTCGAGCTTCTCATCGAGGACATACTCCTTATCCTCATAGCGAGCAATCGTGCGAATGTATCTTATCCATTCGCTAAGGTTCGTTCCATCAAAGTTGACCTTTTGACAAAGGCTCATCAAAGTGAATGAACTAGCAGCAGCGTTGTTAGCGTTCGACATCTACAATAGAAAGGACAAAGATTGATTAGAATGTGAATCCCTAATTATCACCCAATAAGAAAAATTAGGGCTAGGATCCAACAACAATATTTACACATTAGAAAATGGATGCCGTAATCTAATATGCAAACAATTTGAAGGTAAGTGAATGACGATTCACTAATTCTCCACCATGAAAAACATAACTTTAAGTCCTAAATATATTGAGAATTCCTAGGTTCGGATGAGATTCATAGAAACTTTTCAATGGCATGTTTAAATCTCAATATGTCGCTCTTGTTTGTGACTGGGATACCGAGGATAACAAAGCGGGTGTGAATTACCATGCAAATTCACCTAGTGCCTTCATTGTAACAATCACCTATTTGATGTGCCGGTAAACCACACACGCTCCATCGAACTATGATAAACAATGAATCACCCTTTTCCACCTTCGCTTAGAACCAATTAGTGTGTCGGTAAACCACACACGCTCCACTAACTTCTTAGCAAGGTGCAAAGTGTAATTTCATGGGATTGCATCAATTCACTTTTCCTAAAGTAACTAAGATTGGGAAATTTTAAGAAAACATGTAGTTACTTTGTATTTCTTATTATACTTTTAATGAGAGGATGAGGTTGCCCTATCCTACCCGTTCGGCTAACGACCCTCCACCGATCAAGCAAGTGGTGGGTGTGAGTGTACACCCATTAAGCGCCATTTTATAGGCCGCAACCTTATACCCACCTTATGGACCGGCTTCGTGAATGAGGCCTACTAAAAGTAAGACTAGCATTTAAGTTATACATATATAGATATTAATCTTGTAATATTATATTAGTATAGGATTGGATTTTAAACTTGTAAAATTCTAGGGTTTGAAATTTAAATTGTCTAAATTAAACTTTTAATCACAAAATATAAATTTCAAAACTGGAGGGCAAGTTTTTAAACATTTAAAACATAAAGGATCAAATAACAAACAATTCAAATTAACAATTAATCACATAATTATCCATATTTGATTTATTTAAGATTTCTTGAAAAACAATTTACCAATTTAATCAAAATAATTAATAATTATCATATAAGGAAATTAAATATTTTATTAATTGCTAAATATCTTCAATTAAATCAAAAATATAGTCATATATATCATAAAATCGAATTTGGGTTGATCTAATATGATTAAGGTAAGTTTCCATAAGATAAATATGAGAAAATCTCGTTTTTGGCTCTTCCGGACGCTCGGACTCGCCGAGTACCCAAACTGGACTCGTCGAGTACCCAAACTGGACTCGCCGAGTCCACTATGGGACTCGCCGAGTCCATGCCTCAGAAACACAAAATTCGAATTTTGCAGTTAACATTCAAACAATTAAGCATCAATTTAACAGAAACCAATCTAGGCTCTGATACCACTGATGGGTTTGTACACAAGAACATTCCTATGTGCGCATACAAACCCTAATGCTTGGATCTAGGTTTCTCTAATTAAACATGCATTGAGTCCAAGACTCCTAATGGCTAATTAGGTATAAGAACAATACAAAACTAGAGTTAGAAGCATACCTTGAAACACTTGTTTGATCTTCTTGTTCTTGGAGCTTTAGAGTCACAATTGTCACTCCTCTAATGGCTTACAAACACCAACTAGCAAAGAGAATGATTTGAGAGAGAGTAGAGAGGAGAAAATCGGCCAAGGTATCCTTGCTGTAGAGGAGGTGCCGATTTTCTAACCCAAGGGGTCTATTTATACTTGTAAGGCTCCTAGGGTTTCACCCTTAAACCCTAATTGGATAACTTAGACTCTAAGCAATCCTAATCCTTACCATAGATAAGCCATTGACGAATTTGAGGCTATCCCAAGCCCTAGAATTCGTCCAACCCATATTCTTTAAGGATTTACAGCCTAAAGTGTAACTATCAAACAATTGACAGTTTATACCTTCTTATTTAATTAATCTCTTTAAGTCACCAAATTAATACTAATTAATCTATGACTTATATTAATCAAATAAAAATATTATTATTCATTATATTATTCTCATAATATATTAATAATATTTATTCTCTCATAATAAATCATCCTACCAAGTTGCTATGGTGAAGGCAACCCAAAAGGACCATGCACAATCGAGTCAAATACTTGCCTAATATAGTTGCAGCCTTAGACACTATTCCAACACTTGTGAGCTGGTATCCGAGGAGGAGGACTTGGGGTGAATACTGATGCGGTGTGGGCGGTAGTATAAGGGCCTGTACTACCGAAGGCACAGTATCAGTGCGCAGTCCAAGTAAGAATCCTTAGGGTTCTAGGGTTCAAGTAGGGATGTGTTATCGAGTGCGAGTATGCTCGAGCAGGGTCTCTGATATTTTATATTGTATTTCAAAGAGACATCATGGTTGGGACGCACCACAGACCAAGGACCAACGGGGTAAGTGATTAGGAGCTCCACCAGATGATTCATGAGGAGGTGGATGCGGCCATCCGAGCCAAGATTCCTGAGATGTTTGGGTCTATCAAGACCACATTGATTAAGACCTTCAATGAGCGGTACGCAGCAGTGACTGAGGTTGCGGCTGCTGCAGCTACTGTCGCCGTTGCTGCTGCCAGGCCTCAGGGAGGTGACTCGTTGTTGTTTCGGGAGTTCAGCAACACGAAGCCACCAGAGTTTTGATGGGACGTAGGATCCTATCGCTGCAATGAGATGGATTTCTGATATCGAGGGATACTTCTACACGTGTTCTTATCCGGAGCATCTGAGGGTACGGTTCGCACTGATCCAGCTTCGCTTGGGAGCCAAGGATTGGTGGAAGTTCATGACGGCGAGCTTCACTCGTGTGGAGATTTCTGAGGTGACCTAGGAGAGGTTCACCACCATGTTCAGAGACGAGTATGTTCCACCTGGGAAGAGGGAGCGGTTGGCTTAGGAGTTCTTGACCCTCAAGCAGGGTACTGATTCGGTTAATGTGATTATCCGGAAGTTTCATGAGAGGGTGATGTTCTACTGTGATCAGGTGTCTACCGAGCAGGCACGCATGAGCTGATATTTGAGCGTTCTGAGGAGAGATATTCGGGAGTTTGTATCGAACTCGACTTACTGTACATTTGCTGAGCTTCAGGAAAATACCTGGAAGATGGAGATTGAGGTGGAGACTTAGGCTAGGGAGGAGGCCAAGTCTCAGGGGATGGATGGGCAGATGGCTCAGTCTCAGCCGGCAGACAAGTGGGCAAAGCCCGTCGATTCGAGATCTGGAGGCTAGAAGGGCCGCACTTGCGGAAAGTGCGGCAAGGGACACGATAGGGTTTGTCGATCTGGTGCTTGCTACAAATGTGGTAAGGAAGGGCATATAGCCAAGGATTGCCCCAAGGGATTCATGGTTTGCTTTCATTGCAACCAGATGGGCCATCGGAAGGTCGAGTGTCCTCAACTGCAAGGGACAGTACAGGGAGCACAGCAGGGATTTGCCCCTGCCGTCGTGTGCGCTACTGAGGTTCGGCCAGTGAAGGCCGAGGCACCGAAGGCTCACGGGAGACCTTCCAGTTGACAGCGAAGGAGGTCCATGCAGCGCCCGATGTCATGGCTGGTATGTATTTTTATTTATGTTGAGTTTGAGGTATTGTGCTTATATTATGATATGCATACGTACTTTTCTTGTTAATTTTGTACCCGCTTTGGTGTTATTTGACTCGGGTGCGAGTCGGTCATTTGTTTCCTTGGTATTTAGTCAGCACATCAGTATCCGACGAGAGGCGTTGAGTCGACCTCTGCGAGTTTATATAGATGACAAGTGAGCGGTATATGCTACAGATGTGATCCGAGGATGTATACTTGAGATCTTCAGTGTGGAGTTCCCGATAGATCTGGTCCCGATTGCAATGGGGGACGTATGTGTTTTAGAGGGCATGGATTGGTTGAGCCGATTTGGAGATGTTATAGACTGCGAGCGCCAGTTGGTGACGATACGAGACCCTAGTGGGGGAGTACTTATGGTGTACAGTGAGGGTACCCGATTCGGGTCAGCGTCTTCTTTGGCCGCCAGAGCGAGACAGAGTTTGCAGCAGGGCTGCAGTGGGTTTGTAGCCTATGTGATGGACACACGAGTGGCTATTGGGAGGCCAAGTTCGATTGATGAGGTCTCGATAGTGTGCGAGTTCCTGGATGTTTTTCCCGAGGATTTGTGGGGTGTGCCACTCGAGAGGCAAGTAGAGTTCCATATCGATTTGGTTCCAGGAGCAGCACCTATTGCCAAGTCACCTTATTGCCTTGCGCCACCAGAGATGCAGGAGTTGTCTTTGCAGCTTCAGGAGCTACTGGGGAAAGGGTTTATTAGACCGAGTAGCTTACCTTAGGGACCGCCGATCCTTTTTGTCTGGAAAAAGGATGGTTCACACCGGATGTGCATTGATTACCGGGAGTTGAACAAGTTGACGGTCAAGAACCGTTATCCGTGACCGATGATTGACAATCTGTTCGATCAGTTGTAGGGGGAGTCTTGGTTCTCCAAGATAGACTTGAGGTCGGGATATCATCAGATGAGGGTTCGGGACGTAGATATCTAGAAGACGGCGTTCAAAACTCGTTATGAGCATTACAAGTTCGTGGTGATGCCTTTTGGGCTCACTAATGCACCGGCAACATTCATGGACCTCATGAACAGGGTGTGCAGGATGATGTTGGATCCATCAGTGATCGTGTTTATTGACGATATTTTAGTGTACTCGAGATCTAGAGAGCAGCACGAGGAGCGTCTAAGAGAAATTCTCGGGGTATTAAGATCGGAGAGGCTTTTCGCTAAGTTCACCAAGTGTGATTTTTGGTTACGAGAGGTCCATTCTTGGGACACCTCATTAACCACGATGAGATATTGGTCGATCCGGCCAAGATTGAGGCGATTATGAGATGGGAGGTACCAAGATCACCCACCAAGATTAGAAGTTTTCTAGGGTTGGCTGGCTATTATCGGAGATTTATCGGGGATTTCTCCAAGATCGTCGTTCCTCTCACCAGGTTGACCCGGAAGGGTGTTGCTTTTTCATGGGGTCTGGAGCAGCATACCTCATTTGAGACACTTCGCTAGAGATTGTGCGAAGCCCCGGTGCTAGCCCTCCCAGAAAGGATGGAGGATTTTGTGGTGTCTTGTGATGCATCGACATCGGGGTTGGGTACAGTACTTATGCAGAGGGGGCATGTGATAGCGTATGCGTCGAGGCAGCTGAAGCCTCATGAGACGACATATCCCACCCACAATTTGGAGTTGGGGGCAGTGGTGTTCGCCCTCAAGATATGGCGTCACTATTGTATGGGGTTCGGTGTACCATCTACACGGACCACAAGAGTTTGAAGTATTTGATGGACCAGCCCAATCTTAATATGCGCTAGAGGAGATGACTAGATGTGGTAAAGGATTACGATTGTGAGTACCTGTACCACCCAGGCAAGGCTAACGTCGTAGCTAATGCCCTGAGCCGTAGGGCGGAGCGCACCCTGATTCGAGATATTTGTATGCGGTTGACAGTGATGACTACGGTGTTGGACACCATTCGGGTGGCCCAGGCAGAGGCCATGAGACCGGAGAACCGTAAGAGGAAGCGGGTGATTGGGTTGGCGTCGGAGTTCACTACTGATAGTTGCGGGCTGATGACCCTTCAGGGTCGGATTTGGGTGTCGTATGTAGGCGAAGCGCGCACCACCTGGATGGAGGAAGCGCATAAATCGAGATTTTCAATCCATCCCGGGGACACTAAGATGTATTTGGATTTGAAGAAGGATTATTGGTGGCCATGTATGAAGAGGGATGTAGCATGGTTTGTTGAGAGGAGCCTAACCTGTCGTAGGGTTAAGGCTGAGCACCAACGACCGCATGGCATATTGCAACCACTTGAGGTTCCCCAATGGAAGTGGGAACAGATTTCTATGGATTTCATTACAAAATTGTCGAGGACCGCGAGGGGTGTCGATGCAATTTGGGTGATCGTCGATCGGTTGATGAAGAGAGCTCATTTTCTTGCTATCAGTGAGAGCTCTTCTGCTGAGAGGCTAGCAGAGTTGTATGTGATGGAGGTGGTATCACGGCATGGAGTGTTGATTTCAATTGTATCAAACCGGGATGTACGTTTTAATTCCAGGTTCTGGAAGAAGTTCCACAAGGAGTTGGGCACGAGGCTGCATTTTGGTACCGCTTACCACCCACAGACAGATGGACAGAGTGAGCGGATGATTCAGACGCTCGAAGACATGCTTCGAGAATGTGTCTTGGACTTCGAATGGAGTTGGGACATGCATCTGCCATTGGCTGAGTTTTCTTATAACAACAACCACCATTCGAGCATTGGTATGCCTCCATTTGAGTTGTTGTATGGGACGAGGTGTCAGACTCCCATCTGTTGGGGAGAGGTAGGGCAGCGAGTGATGGGCAGCACTGAGATAGTGCTTCAGACAACATAGTAGATACAGCAGGTCAGGTAGAGATTGTTGATAGCTTAGAGTCACCAGAAAAGTTATACGGATAGGCGGCGATCCGAGCTCAAGTTTCAGGTTGGGGATTTTGTACTCTTGAAAGTGTCTGCTTGGAAAGGAGTGATTCGATACAGGAAGAGGGGAAAGCTGGGTCCCCGGTATATTGGGTCGTTTAGGGTGATCGTGAGGGTGGGCAGAGTAGCATATCGTTTGGAGCTAACTGCGGAGTTGGGCCAGATTCATCATACCTTCCACGTGTCTCAGTTGAGGAAGTGAATAGCCGACGAGTCAGCAGTAGTACCGTTGGAGGATATCCAAGTGGACGCGAGTCTAAATTATGTTGAGAGGTCGATCAAAATCTTGGATCAGAAGTTCAAGGTTCCGAGGAACAAGGAGGTGCTCCTGGTTCAGGTTCAATGGCAACATCGGTGAGGGTCCAAGCTAACTTAGGAATCGGAGTCGAAGATACGGGAGCAGCATCTGGAGTTGTTTTTGACATGAGACTTCTAGGGCGGAGTCTGGTTCTAGTGGGGGAGAATTGTAACATCCCGAAATTCAGGTAAAGCTATTTAACCCTTCTCCTTTCCCAAGTTGTCAAGTTAAGTCCCTTAGTTTAAGAGTTAGGCTAGTGAGTATGTTGGGTGTACAGAGGAGTACGCTGCGCGTACTCATGTGCTTAAATTGGATGCAGACTCGCCTGGGTATGCTGGGCGTACCCAGGGTTACGATGGGCGTAGCGAGCCCAGGTGTAAACCCTAATTTGGAGCTTATGCACTATAAAAGGAATTTTATGGCCTTAACCTCAACTTCCATTCGAGAGAGTAAAACCCTAATATAGAGTCCTCCTTCATTTCTAGCTAGTTTGTTGGTGTTCTAAGCTTCTTAGTGTCATTTCAAGGTAGTGGAAGAGAAGAAGAGGTCACTTTGGAGGCTAGAAGTTTGCGGGAAAGGGTAGATCCGAGATTTTCAGAGGTTGGAGCTTCTTCCTGAGGTAAAAAGCTCAAAACTTGCATTTTCATTTGTGTTGTATGCTTCTTGGACCAATTTCTAGGGTTTTTGGTCCCAAGATGGAGACTTTATGAGCAAAAGGTGTCCATTGGGCTAGATCTATCATATTTCAGGACTATAAGAGTTGTATGTTCATAAAAATGCAATCTTGGATGTAAATATTGAGCCATGCATGAGATCTTGACCTTTGGAGGAGCAAGTAAAGAGGTTTGAGGGAGTAGGGACCTTTACAGCCATGCAAAGGCTTAAAAGTTTCGACTTTATGGGCTAAGAGGCTTTAGGAGAGTCAGATCTAGAAGTTGAAGGAGTGTCTTAACTGTTTAAGACCAAAATCTATGAAATGGCTAAACTGAGACTTACGCTGGATGTAACTCTCAGTACCATTGGTTTGTGAATAACCTGATCCAACCTTTGAAAGAGAATTGGGAATGATCCCTGAGGTAAATTACCCTAGTCCAATAACTTGACTAGAGTGGGTTTCAGGTAGATTCCAACGATAGTATAATGAAAGTATTTTGAACAACGAGTGACATAGAAGTTAGCCGACTTTCAATATCGATATTCATGACATAATAAGTTTGGGAAAATTGACCTTGTAGAACGTCTTACATCATATCCGGAGTAGAAAGGTTTTGGCCGCCTGAAGGCCTAACTAAGAGTACTTACAGTACAAGATATTTTCATAGAAAAATGCTACATAGGACATATACAGGAAAATGATTCCCTAAAACGAAGAAGGAAAGTAAAGCATTTCCTACTGGTGGTGGTCATCCCTCTGGTGAACTCTCAGTTCACCCAGTTGACGTTCCATATCAAGCATGTCTCTTTCGTACACCCTCTGGCGTACTCAGAGCTCTATGACTTCGGATCGTGTTTCAGCTAGTGCTTGTAGCAGGGTCTCATGGTCTCTCTCAGATCTCTCATGAGTGTGTTCAAGGTGATTAGTGCGGATGGTATGCATTCTTGCATTGGCATCATCCTCTGTGATACGATGGAGAGTTGTCCTGCCCTGAATCTCATTTCGGGCAACTCTTAGGACCAGAATTGGAAGAATTCTGTCTGCTGAGCTTCCTTCTATTATGTTATAGAAGCTTTGTTCTCCATTAAACGACATAGGCTGATCTTGCTCTTCGCTCCATGTCTCCAAACATTCTACCCAAGGAGGCGTCAGGCCATGAAAAGTCGGACGAGGGTTAGGATTTGGAATGAGAGCTATCGGGGGTAGGTTCTCAAGTTTGGGTTCGAAGTTAGCATCATCCGAAAGGTCTTCAATATGGTGATCATTCAAAGGGATTGGATGATCATCCTCTGGTATTTCTCGCAACCATTCAGCATTGCCTTCTTTCGGAAGGTGTCGTCGTGGGGATGGAGTCGAGCCATGTTATCTATGCGAGAATTGAGGTAAAGAACTAATTATTAGACATACTAACTAGATAGTTATTAGATAATATTCATTAGTTACCTCACTAGTCATAAAGTGCATACCGGTTATATCTAATCAAAACAGGATAGGCCTTCGAATAAGTGACCTTAACTCCAAATTCCCAAGGAACAGGGGTAAAGCAAAAATTCACAGATTCTAAGTCTATGTCATCCTAGTTACATATAACCTTAGTGTATCCACTTAGCAACTTTTGACCTAGTAATGAAGATCTTTTTAGTTCTTAAGTAAGTAATTATAGTAACACACACTACTAGAAAACAACCCTTTAATGACGCGCAAACAATGACACGCGGTGATTTACCATACGCAAAAGCGTGTGCCCTAAAAATAATGTCATCTCTTCTAAAGTTTGAAGGATAGAGGACACGCATTTTTTTTGCCCTAAAATTAATGTCCAACAAAAAAATTAAAAACACGAAGGGCACTTATTTAAAAATGTGCGTCGTCTAGAAATGTCGCTTTATATTTTTTTTAATGAAAGGCGCGTACTTTTCTTTTGTAGTGGGGGGAAACGAAAATCCCAAAAGTTTGAAAGGCCGCCATTATTGTCCTCTACCTTATTTCCATCTTTCTTTTCTCTCTCTCTCTCTCTCTCTCTCTCTCTCGTTACCTATATGTTCAAGAAAACTATTTTGGTCCACGTCGATGAGGTTTTTCTCGTCCAATAGAAAGACTGGTGGCGGCCATTTTTAACTTATACGACCACACCTTCTCTCGTAGTCATCTCAATCGATAGGAACAAGACTTCCAAGAGGTTCCCCAAAACTACTTGCCACATCCCGCTTGCTTTGAAGAGCCATGAAATGTGCCTTGTAGCCTCTACTTTCTTTTGGCGAGTCACCCTCTGTCAAAAGCTCCAACCGCAGCCGCCACCACAAGAGACTTGAAAGTGGGTTTTGCTTCCAGCCTTGCCACCAGCTACTTGGTCCGACCATCTCCTGGACTTCACTTCCGTTCTAGGGTTTTGTTTCTCTCTTTCTCTTGAACATCTTATGATTCATCTTTATTATCTTTTCTTTTTACAGTATTTGAATGAACGAAGATTATATATTCCACTTCATTTGATTCTTGCCTCTTTTCAACAAAAATTAGAGTTTCAATTTGGAATCCAGTTCATGAGGTCTGATTACATATTGGTTGTATTTCGTATTAAACTCTCAAATTTTCAACCCTTTTCACTTTAATCCATCTTCTAGCATTCTCTTCATGTGAATATATGTTGAAGCCCTATGTTTATTCTCTTCTCTTCATCATGTCTGGAATCGATCCAGTTAAAGGGCTAGAACCCTAATTTCATTTTTAACTCTGTATTTTGGAAGTTTTTTTAATCAGATATGTTAGTTTGTCCCTTCTCTTCCAAATATGACTTTAGTTTGTGTCTTTGTTATGTGATTTTGGTAAAAGTTTCTCATTATATGTAGCTACTTATCTTATTAAACTATAGCCCTATTTCTAAATAATATTTGTTTGTTTTTTGGAAGCAGTTATCATGTTAGCTAATTTGAGATTAGGATTCGTCTTAAGAGAGGATAAACAAGAGAAAACCTTGAATTTAAGGTTCAAGGGAGGAGCCCTAGGAAACAAGAGAAAAGAAGTTTGATGTGTCGTTTGGGGGGAAGGCGGTGTAACCTACATCAATCGATGATTAATTTAACCCGATTTGGACTACTATTTTTTAACTCACACGGTGCTCATAGCTTCTCTATTGATCAGGGTAAGCTAACATCTCTGGTTACCCTTCGTTGTCTCTGGTTACCCTTTGGATATATTTTTTTTTGTTAAAATGAAGGGATTGACAGTGAGGATCATATGATTTGGAAAATATGTTTGTTTGTCGTATATGTGTTACCATCTATCTTTAGTTTTCTCTAACTACTATCATTGGGCTAATAGAAGGAAACCATATATGAAAAAATATATGAAAAAATACACCTTTTCTGATGCAGGAAATAGAAGAACATGTTACACATATTCAACTATGTTGCAGATTGAAGTCACTTTTACTGAAGAAATGATTATTGAGATACGCGGATATAATAGAGACTCATGCTCAAAAGAGATTTCGGATCTTTCTTGGGTTGGAAATATTACATGGCTTAGAAATGGTGATATTAAAGTTACTTGCGCTGATAGAATGGTTTCAATGGTATGTTGAATCATATTTATTATAAAAAGACAAGAATGCCCTTCTTGTTTGAAGTAGTTTTTTGTTTATTGATATGATGTTTGGTGATATTAGGTGGGCCCAGAAGCAATATATGTAGTAGGGCGTGATGATGATGATGACTCAGCTAGCAAGTTAGGAAATAATGGAGGGTGAAGATAATGAAATGGAAAATCTTCAAAAGGCACTAGAGGTTCATTTCTATTTATAAAAATTATAATAAACAAATAAACGGGTTTAAATTTTAACTATTTTTTTGTTAAGGATCTTCGGATGCAAAATGGACCAGAGATGAGTGTTGATACAGATGAACAAAGAACTGGAAGCATTTAGACAAATGGTGCACTTTCTATACCCTTAGCTGCCCTTGGATTCATAACATGGTAGGCAAGTGGAATTTTTTCTAAGGGTCAAAGAAACATTATAGGTAATGCAGGGGTGATAATGTAACACTACATAAGGAAGATAAAAATGATAATATCCTTATAAGATTGGTTTCTGGATAATTTATAAAAAAAATAATCTCTTTTTTTTTTGCATTTTTTCGTCCCTATTTTCCTGTTTCGTAACATTTTTCATCTAGAAAAATATATATGGTTCTAAGAGTTTTCAAATTCTTGCAACTCCCTAGATCGTTTTTATTTATGAAAAAATGTATGTTTAATTTGATTTATATGTTTATCATTCTGTTAGTAAGGTAACAAACAAGTCTTTATTTATCTATATCTTATATAAATGTAGTTTTAGGTGTGGGACCCTTGTGAGTGGCGACAATAGTGGCAGTGTTCAGTTTTGGGATAGTTCACATGGTACTCTGTTGCAAGCACTTTCTTGCCATGAATGCTTTAGTAGCTAGCTCTACCCATACCAAGGTGTTCTCAGTTAGTTAGGTACTGAATACTATTTTAAGTTTTAGTTTTTTGGACTTGGATTGGATGTTGTGGTATCATATGATGATTTTTGTTTCAAGTTATATTATTTAATTAAGGTATTTGGTGACAGATCTTGTTCTCCCTGCGCTTGGTGCTCTTAGAGGATTTCATCTTGTGAAAGATAGAGAAACTGGAAACTCAAAAGGATACACGTTATGTGTTTATCAAGACTTATATGTTATAGACATTGCTTGTGCAGCTCTTAATGGGATCAAAATGGGTGACAAGACACTTACTGTTAGACGTGCTAACCAATGTCAAACTCAATGCAGGCCTAAACAGGAGAGCGTGCTTTTACATGCACAACAACAAATTGCATTGCAGGTATTAAAAAAATTCCATTTTTTTTAAATTCCCATTTATAATATTATAATTAAATAATATTTTTGTTTGCAGAGGATGATGTTGCAACCACCTCCCTCCACTGGGACAACTGCCACTAAAGTTCTATGTTTAGCACAAGTGGTGACTGAAGATGAACTTAAATATGATGAAGATTATCAAGATATATTGGAAGACATGAAAAAAGAATGTGGAAAATTCATTAAATTAACCTTATTTTAACTTTCATTTTCTCGCTTTATAATTCTAATTCCGTATTTAACTTCCTACTTTGCCAAATCGTTTATATCAATCTATTAATTTTTATTGTTTTCATATCTTTCTATTTTACAGCCTTTTGTAATCACACTCCTATAAAGCATCCAGACAGAAGCCCCTTCTTTTTACCCCACCTGTTTATATCCATATCCAATATTTACACCAAATATTTTTTTTAATCTCAATTTTTCTCACTAATTTTTCAGGTAGTCTAGTGAATGTTGTAATTCCACGCCCTAACCCTACTGGAGAACCAGCACCAGGTGTTGGCAAGGTTAGTTTAGTGTTGCTTGTTTTTCTTTCATTACATTTTTTCAACAAACTATTTTCACAATATTCATTAATTTTAACGAATGAAAGTATGTTGTTGTTTTTTGCACATTGTGTAGGTGTTTTTGGAGTATGCTGATGTGGAATTAGATTCCCTGTCGCCCTGGGCTTGGTGGAGCAATTGTACCTGGTACAAGATTGACTATAATGGGAATTTACAGCATATTTCAAGCTTCAAAGACATCCAGATCATAATACTTTCACTCTATCTATTCACCAGTAACATTTAACTTTCATACATTTTGAATATAGCTAAATTTGGCAATCTTTTCTCTGTTTTGATCTAGTCACAAAGAAGTACTTGCTATTAGACAACCGTATATAAGAGTTATTAGAACACCTATTTGAATAATTTGCACCTTAGATATATGTATATATACTTTGTATTGAGATTTAAGAACAATTTTCATATTGCAGGTATGCTATATGTGGGCATTTAACACTGAAAAAGATAGTAGCTACAAGACCATCTACTAAAGAAAGGTTGGTGTAAGAGTTGATGACGAGAACATTGTTCCAAGACCTTCAGTGAGTTATGATGATGTCCCTTAATAGCAATGTAGTATTAGGTTATATAGTTAAGGATGATTATTTGTATTTGACATGTTAGTGCAATGAATTATCTTTCTTATTTATTGTATTGTTCTTTGTATTTTGTATGACATTAACTTTTGTGCAATGGACTGTATTTTTTGTAAATGGTATTTTATTTTCTATTATGAGACATGAAATGCAAATTTAATTTGAAAATTAGTAAATCTATAAATAATTTTTTAAAAATAAAAATAAAAATTACGATACGCAAAAATATGTGTCATCTTCATTTATGACATGGCCTTTCTTGACAGCGACTTTAATGATACACATTGCATGTCATAAATGCACGTCGTAAATGCGCTTCGTCTCTCGTTATGACATGGCCTTCCTTGACGCGCATTTGCGCGTCATCTGAGCGTTTTATGACGCGCAATGAGCGTCGTAAAAGGCTGTTTTTCTAGTAGTGACAAAATACTCCTATAGTATCTTAGACTTAGGTTCTGTCCTAGAGTTCTCATTGTAATAGTGTTGGTAAGTTTTTAGAATTGTTGCCACATCACTACCATTCTTGGGCATGTGCTAATCACTCCTCGGACCAGCATAGTTGATTAGGCTATGCCACTCCCAAGACTGACCATACATCCCCGAGTTTACTTGTGATATTCAACAATCATAATATTTTTGTTCTTGTCATTGTGACACCGATTTTAGTATGAATGCAGGTATGTATACTTAGTTAAATATTTTATTATTTAAAACTATAAACTCTTGGTCAGAGTATTTTTAATCCCATTGTATTTATAGTTAGTATATCTTTTATGGGTTGATATACTTAATTCACTAAAAACAATGCTCTGATACCAATCTGTCACACCCCAAAACGGAGATCAGCGGAAACGTTCTGCAGCGAAGGACGTTATGTAATGTATCACAACAATGTAAAGTAGTAAACAGGCAACAACATCATCCATTGCATTAATAGTATAATTTTGATTACAAGTGTGTTCTTTCATGGTATAAAACAACATAATGAATACTCAAACTAAAAGACGAGTCTTGATTGATCCGTCTTCACAAAACCTGGTCGTCGTACCTGTCTATTTGTGACCTAAGAATACAAGTTGTTTTGAAAGCGAGTATCAACAATAAAGCTGGTGAATTCATAAGTATTTACGTGTCTTTGATTTGTAAATAAAACTTGTAATAAAAACACTTGTAAATGTTTGAAGAAAAGTTTGTATCAATGAACATGTTTGTAAGTAATTGTAAATGTTTGAAAAACCCTAGAAAATCCCATATTTCCTACTAGTATCAAAACTAATCTTCTACCAAGACCTAATTGTTTTGAAAGTAGTATTCTAACAAGACCCGACTGTTTTGAAAGTATGCATCACTGTAAAAGTGATGGTTTTTTTTGTTGGATTAGTGTCTAACCCAATAACCATATTTGGTAAATACTTGACCCGATTGTGCATGGTCCTTTTGGGTTACCTTCACCAAAGCAACTTGACTGGAGAAATAATAGAGAAAGAGGTTATTATGATTTATTAATATGTTATAAGAATAATATATTAAAGGAGAAATCATATTTGTTTAATTAATATTGGTCAATAATTAATTAAGAATTAATTTTGTGATCAAATGTAATTAATTAAACTAGAGGGGCTGAATTGTAATTATGTGATAGTTACAAAATAGGGTAAGGATTATCCTAAGGATAGGTTGGACGAATTTAAGGTGATAAGGCCTTAGAATTCATCCATGATAAGGATTCAAGGCTTATCTTATGGGTTGCTTGGTGGGCAAGCAACTAGATAAGGATAAGGACTGAAACCCTATCTCTACACCTATATAAAAACACCCCTTTGGCTCATGATTTCATCCATACTTTCCCAAGGCTTCTTAGGGACGAATTTTATACCTCTCCTTCTTTCTCTATAGCCTCTCCAATTGCTCTTGGTGTTTGTGATCCATTAAAGGCACTACACTTGTGGTGCTTGCTTTCAAGACTTAGGGTTAGAAGATTCAAGTTCTTATTACAATATAACAACAAAAGGTATGTAATCTAACCTTCTTGGTTAATTTCGAAAATAGCAATCATCTTTAGGGTTTTATTATGTGTTCATAATGTTGTGTATCTAATAGTGAAAACATAGATCCAATGCTAGGGTTGCATGTACATATAGGATTGTTTGTATAAAACCCATCATTGGTATCAGCGCCATTGGTTATTTTGTTTTCAATTAGTTTATTAAATTGTATGAACTTGACATATTAGGGTTTATTGCCAATAAACCCTAGGAGGCTATAATTTTCAAGATTAGGGTTTACAAACCCTAATTTGCAAGAGTTTGAATAAGATCTTCAAATCCTTTCCTTAAACCCTTAAATTTCGAAATCTAGGGTTTGTTTTAATCCCTTGATTTTCGAAATTAGCCTCCTCCCCAAGATAAGATCCTAAATTTTAGGGATTTGGATTATCTCATATCTTGTAATTATCTTTTAATTGTTATATATGGTAATTATAGATTTTGCACTATCCTAACCATAATTTCGAAATCTAGAGAGATAATTAAGGGATTAGGATATCTTAAATGTACAAATGGTAATTATCCTCATGATTTAGATAATCCCTTATGATTTAATAATTAAATTAATAGTCTATTTCAAGATAATTATTAAATCAAGAGTTTTAATATTTAAAATTTTAATTTACATGTCATAAATTCGAAAAAATTTTAAGAGAAATTAAAACTAAATTGTTTTGAAAAGTTTCAAAACTTGCCCTCAAGTTTTGGAATTTAAATTTTGATTAAAAGTTTAATTTTGATGCATATTTAAATTCTAAACCCTAATGTTTTGAAATGTTTCAAAACTTGCCCTCAAGTTTTGGAATTTAAAAGTTGATTAAAAGTTTAATTTAGGAATGTTAAATTCTAAAACCCTAGTATTGTTTTGAAAAGTTAAAATCACACCCTTATGGTTTTATTAATTAATTAAGGTGTATAATTAAAAGAAGTTTAATAAATCCATAAAAGTTTTGGTTTACAATTAAAAGTATAATTGTTATATTTGACCACCTAGTATTTTAAAAGTGTAAAACACACCCTATACTATATATAACATTAAAAGTCTAACATTATATATATATATATATGTATAAGAAAAAGTCAGTCTTACCGTTAGTAGGCCTCATTCACGAAGCTGGTCTATAAGGGGTGTTTAAGGAAATTGCCTATAAAATGGCGATTGAATGGGTATCCACTCTTACCCACCGCACTCTTGACTAGTGGAGGGTCGTTAGCCGAACGGGTAAGATAGGACAAAACCTTCCATTATAAGTATAATGAAGTACAAAAGTAACTAAATGTTTTACAAATTCCCAATCTTAGTTACTTAGGCAAAAGTGAATTGATGCAATTCCATGAAATTACACTTTGTACCCTTGCGAAGACGTTAGTGGAGCGTGTGTGGTTTACCAGCACACTAAATGGTTCTAAGCGAAGGTAGCAAAGGGTGACTCAATGTTTGTCATAGTTCGGTGGAGCGTGTGTGGCACATCGAATAGATGACTGTAACATGTGGGGGCACCATGTAAGTTTGCGTGGTTATTCACATCCGCTTTGTGATCCTCGGCATCCCAGTCACAAACTAGAAGGGCATATCGAGATTTAAATATGCCATTGAAATGTTCAATGAATCTCAAAGAATCTAGGAGTTTTCATAAATTTAAAACTTAAATTTCTTTTTCGTTTTTCATGGTGGAAAATTAGTGAATCATCATTCACTTACCTTCAAATATTCTGCAACTAGATTACGACACCCCTTTTCTTGGTTGTGGCGTATTGTGTTGGTTCCTAGCCTTAATATCTCATTTGGGTGATTTATTAAGGACTCAATCAATCAACTAACTTGAATTTGTTTTCTCCCGTTTTGTAGATGTCAAAGTACGACAGCTATGGTCTTCCCAAATTTCGTGGAAAAAGATTTCCACATGAAGATTATATTCCACGATTCAATCGAGGAACAAGAAATCAGGCTTCACTTCCTCCACCTCCTCCAATTATTCTCCGTAACCCACAAGATCGAAGAATTGAAAGGTTCAATGTCACTAAAGCCCTATTGGAAATGAAACATGAAGATGGTAAACTTGTGTGTGCTCACATTCTAGGAATGAAATCACAGATCGATAGGTTGATAATGTTGGGTGCGTCATTCCCGGATAAGTTGGCTGTGAACTGGGTTCTGCAGTCACTTCTTGAATCATATAATGAGTTCAAAAGAAAGTATTATATGATGGATCATGACAAAAACCTCATTGACCTAACTTACATGCTCATTGCTGCTGAATCGGAAATGATTTGGCAAAGCAATGGAGCATATTTGTTGGGAAATTCAACCAACCATGCTTCCGTGGACGCTCTAGGAGAGGCCACATGTTTCTGCTGCCAAGGGAAAGGGAAATGGATACGAAGCTGCCCAAAGGAACCAAAGAGTCTAAGAGATGGAAGAGTCAAGAAGTGTGGCTCTGCTTCAGGTACAAAATCCACTATCTAACTCCATTAAATTCCTATTCTTTATACATAATATGATAAGATTACATTTGCATGTTTTGCAGGATCAAAGAAAAGAAAGTAAAGTTGATGGAACAGCAAGATGAGTCTGATCACGAAGAAATGGATTACGATCGCATGGATTTGAAGATCAGATTTTGAGCTTAGGAAGTTATGATAGATTTGTTAGGAGTATTTGAATACATAGTTTTTCATTTGAATTTTGCGTTGTAAGGGCATGTTTTCCACTGCTTTGATGAATAAAATAAATTTTGGATTTTATCTTATTTGATTATCCTTGCAATGGCATATATGAAAATTTGATGTTTGTGTACTTCTACTATTAGCAATATGGATTTGATTCTTAATTAGATTACTTGTGGAAACGTCAAAAGTTTACCAAATAGGGAGAGTTTCTCATAGCCCAAGTTTCAAGTGGATAGGAACTTGGAATCGTGCAACAAGTATTGCATGATGAATGAAAAACTATCAAATTTGGGAAATTTAGACTAGTCTTTGACAAAGTGTCAAGTGAAGGACTATGAGATCAAGTACACAAAGTTGTGTGTTGATCAAGTCCACCACAAGAGTGACAAGATATTCATCATGATTTACTAAAGTTTAGTAAATATGGTTATAATAAGATTGAGTATAATTCTGAATTGATTAAAAGAGTTTCAATCAATAGCAGAACGAATAAGAAGAATCAAGTAGGCAGAAAGATAAAAGTTTCTCCGTTCTAAGAAGAAGGGAGAGTACCTTTGATTGTGATAGGACTTAATGATTAAGAACCATATCTCAATTGATCCTCTAAGTGATTCTTAGTACAATTTGTATGTCTAAGAAGAGGAGACGAGAATTGTGAAAATGGTTAAATCAAGAAGTCAATCATTCTTCGTTCCAATGTCAAGTCTTAGAGTTATACTCCAAGATTGTGAATTAGGTGATAATTCTTAAGAAGGTTTATAACATTTGTCAAATGTGAAGTTTGGAAAAAGGGTTTTCTTGTTCTTGCACATTTGAAATTGGTAAGTTGTGATGTTTTGGATAAGACAAAGACCAACCAGGACCAATTATGTGAAGAGTTTTGTCTTGATAAAGGCTGCACTAACTCTTGAATATTTGTTTGTCAAGAAATGTTTCTTAAAAAGGGAATCTTATATGTCAAGGAGTCAGTGGGAGTCTTAATGGTCTTGAAAGGTTTCAAGAACAAATCAAGAATAGACCTTATAATACAACACTAGCACACGACTTGAGGTTTACGACCTATCGTGTTGACACTATTTTGTTTCTGTGCCATTCCGAATTGAGTTAATTATGCAAGTGAGTTCTACGAGTTCTCAATGGATTGTATAGGGGCAAGGCACCTTGTTCAATGGAAAGTACATTGAAATGAAGGGGTGAGTTGCTAAATAACTTGGAAGTAATGGTGGGACCCTTCATGGAAAGAAATTAAGAAGAGCAAGTTCTATCCATAAAAGTTTGGATTTGTCACTAACATTATCTTGTGATTAGGGTTATGACAAACTCACATGGGTGAGAATGATTACACCACAAAATCTAAGTGTCATAAGGTTTCTTTCATTCATAAGAATGATTGTAAGGAAACGCTTTCACTAAGAGAGATTTTGAAGATAGCATTATATGATTTGGGTTTCTCAAATTCAACTTTGATTACGGCATACCTCTTCATAGTTCGAATTGTGGGAAATGGAAAGTACGTCTGAACATCTTAGACTTATTGATATGAGTCTTAGAATCGTTTAGACATATACATATGAGCTGTCCAAGGAAAGGTGTGTGAGTTTAAGAAGCTTAGAAAGAGTCTTATCGAAGCATCTAGTATTAGAAATATGAAATTGAGAAATTGTTTTCTTAAAGTTCAGCTGATTTCTGAATACATGTCAAAGCTAGTGGGAGCATAAGTGTTATGCTGGTAAAGAAATAATCATCATGTAAGTGGGAGCATGATTACTATGGTAAGTATTGCAAGTTAGCAATATTAATTATAGAAAAACAAGTGTTGAACTTTGCAATGTCGTAAGGGTAGAAAAATTGTTTTGCTATAATTAAGGGAGAGAATATTGTACTTCGTTTGAAGATTTAAAGCTTAGATTGAGAAATTTTAATAAACTTAGTCAAAGGATACATAGTGTGTTCTTAAAATTTTGATTATGATTACGGTATCCCTCTTCATAGTTCAAATTGTAAGAATGTGACACATAAAATGTTATGGCAGAAGATTGATAGAGTATCGTATCTTCATGAAAGACATTATGCATCGTGTCCCATACGCTTCGGGTATAGGATCGATTGCAAATGCTATAATATTTGACCATTCTAAATTTTTCCAAATGTCTAGTGCATTAAGAGGGAAAAAGGACAAGAATCGGTTTTGACTAAGATAATTAAACAACTATCAAAGAACGATCCAAAGCTCGCTGAGGATTGGTCGCTTGTGAGTAGTTGGAAGTATGGCATTGAATGGAACATATCAACATCATTACAAATAGATAAGATTCTAGTAAGAATGAGTTGTCATAAAGTAAATATGGAAATGTTTCCAAAATTGGGAGTTGGAAATTAAGAATTTATGTCTAGATTAGAAATTTTTTGCAAAAGGATGTTTAAGGAATTTACTTTGAGTGAGAGACATCACATCTATAGAATAGTTCTGTAACTATTTTGATAGAGTACCTTGTGATTTTGATGGCCGAGTCTTTGTGATTTTGTGCTGTAACTTCACAAGAGGATCATTGCATAAAATATTAGAATTTGACATATTCTATAAATGACAAGAATTTGATATTCTTGTGCTTATGATAAAGAATTGGGATTTGTGAAATGAGAATGACTGAAAATGTGTTCACTTAATCTATTTCACGAAGTGATAAACCATAGAAAACCAAATTGTGCATGCTTGGAGCATGGGACAATTGTGGTTATAATTCGAGTTATAAAGTTGATTATCTGAAACGTTAAACAGGGGATAATAAGTAATGAATATGGTGATTAAATAAAGGTGTTTTATTTATACTCAAGGGTTTGGGACCATATAGGATTAGTATTACCTTTATGTTTCACTTTGCATGTTTTGACTTCCATAATAATTGAGTTTATTAAGAATAATCGAATTATTCAAACAGACCAGAGTTAATCATACATTGGAAGTAGGTATGAATAAAGACTGTCATGAATTGGTTGTAGATTGTCTAAAGCGTATTAGACATAACAAAGGTTTGCTACAACGTTCATGAGTGCTTATGAATATGATTTTGAGCATTGGATTAAACCCACGTTCACTTGGATCGCTTCATGGATTTTATCACGAGCGATTGGTGAGACGATAATATCTTGTATTCTTCAAACCGAGATGTGTGAGTTGTATCTTGCGAATCGGTTACACATTGACAATATGTAAACGCACTAGTAACTCATTGTTAGAAAACTTATTGTTGTGTGTGATTTGGTGAGTGAGTGCAAGCAAACACTGAGTCGAAGTTTATCCGTTCCTTTTACCCAGAATGGGATATCTGTGGGCCCCTCAATGATTTAGTGATGACAAACGTAAATGCTCTGTCGGGCTAGGGCTAATTTGATTTGTTCAATTAGTCGGTCGTCGTAAATCGGAAATTGCGAAACAGCACACAGACTGAGAGAATGATTTTAATCCATGTCTCGTGTCTATACGATATCTAGAATGGAGGAATATATGATCCCTTATCTGAAGGACAGGTCACTGATAAGATCAGAGTTTGACAGCGTCTTTGAGAGCTATGATTGCAAATCGAGGTGTACTTACATTTGTAGTTACTAGACTTATCCAAGTGGGAGACTGTTGGATTAGCGTCTAAGCCAGTAACCATATTTGGTAAATACTTGGCCCGATTGTGCATGGTCCTTTTGGGTTGCCTTCACCAAAGCAACTTGACTGGAGAAATAATAGAGAAAGAGGTTATTATGATTTATTAATATGTTATAAGAATAATATATTAAAGGTGAAATCATATTTGTTTAATTAATATTGGTTAGTAATTAATTAAGAATTAATTTTGTGATCATATGTAATTAATTAAACTAGAGGGGCTGAATTGTAATTATGTGATAGTTACAAAATAGGGTAAGGATTATCCTAAGGATAGGTTGGACGAATTTAAGGTGATAAGGCCTTAGAATTCGTCCATGATAAGGATTCAAGGCTTATCTTATAGGTTGCTTGGTGGGCAAGCAACTAGATAAGGATAAGGACTGAAACCCTATCTCTACACCTATATAAAAACACCCCTTTGGCTCATGATTTCGTCCATACCTTCCCAAGGCTTCTTAGGGAAGAATTTTATACCTCTCCTTCTTTCTCTATAGCCTCTCCAATTGCTCTTGGTGTTTGTGAGCCATTAGAGGCACTACACTTGTAGTGCTTGCTTTCAAGACTTAGGGTTTGAAGATTCAAGTTGTTATTACAATATAACAACAAGAGGTATGTAATCTAACCTTCTTGGTTAATTTCGAAAATAGAAATCATCTTTAGGGTTTTATTATGTGTTCATAATGTTGTGTATCTAATAGTGAAAACATAGATCCAATGCTAGGGTTGCATGTACACATAGGATTGTTTGTATAAAACCCATCATTTTCCCCTATATAACTATTATTATTATAAACTATCGTCTACCTCATTGTTTATGTGTATGTGTCACAATATAAAGGTAATAAGGAAAATAGTCTATCTATATCAAATATATTCTACCTCATCGTTCATGTGAATGTGTCACGAAGTAAAGGTGATAAGGAAAATAATATAATCATTTAAGTATTATCCTTTGGTACTAGGATAATCACGGCAGAGTAACTTGCCGAATAGTATTAACCGTAGACATCCGTCGATGTGCATTTTCCCTCTGTAGCTAACAGCTGGGGGTAGAATGGTTAGTCCCGTACTTATATAATAGTATCTACTCATATAATATGTAATAGTATCTCATCATATAGTGTGTAGTCGTATCTATTTCTATAGTATGTAATAGTATCTATGTAATCGTATCTCTTGTAGTTGTATGTCTTATAATTGTATGTATTAGTATCTCTTCATATAGTATGTAATGTATTCGTATTTCTGTAATTGTAACTCTTCATATAGTATGTAATGTATTAGGGTACAATCATAAATGAACTGACTCTTCTGCGATTACTTGTACTTGGAATAGTAAGTAGTATCTCCTAACTATACCTAATTATAGTTACTAGTAATGTGCGTGTATAATCGAAGGTATACCTTTGCTACCCAAAGGTACTGAACTGACTGATAGAACTTTTATGACTATATAACAGTATAAAATAAGTTTTGTAAAACCTTTGAAAAGTTTAATAACTAAGAAATGATGACTTGATATCAGTTTATAAAACGATTTAAAAGTAGTTTGTTTGATAAGATAGTTTTATAAAGAGTTTTAACATGTAAAAACGTTTGAGAAAGTCATTTGAAGTAATCTGTTTGGTAAAACAGCTAAAAGTTTAGTAAATCCATTTGAATGCTAGTTATTAATCACATGTGATTGATGTACTAACTAGCATGAGAATCCATTTGAATGCTAGTTATACAAAAGTATTACTACAGTACCTTTTAACTACTTACGGTACGGAGAATCTGGTTTGAATGACCGCTTGAGTTGCTGGATTTCAAAACAGCTTAATTGCTAAAATGATTAGTCCTCCGTTGTTACATGTACGACACTCGTCAGTATATGGTAGTTGCAAAACATTAAACACTTATATATTATATGTAAACAATATCATTTTAAACTTCAATATCCTAATATGTTATGTTGTTAGAATAATACAACTATTGAAATAACATATACATTTTTACTTTGAAGTTTTTACAAGAAACATATTTAGTTTATAAAAGATAGTGCCTTATACTACACATGCATACCATTTATGCTTGGGTTTTATATACTTTATACAAATTCATTATGCCTAATAACTTATCCACTTATAATTTAGGGTTGAGAGATTTTTACCTATCTTAGTTAAGAGCTTTTTAGTGAAACTATATTCATTAGCTAAGTCTAATCACTTAGTATACCCACACTATTATAACTGTTAATCTTTAGAGCGCGATACATATGTATAGATATATACGGGGGTGACATCCCCAACTGCGGTTGCTAGCTACAGCCTCGATCAATCAATCTAAGCAGGTGAAAAGTGTCTACGATTGTTACTGCAACGTCCAATGAAGTGTTGTAGGGTCCTACATTCAGACACATAGCTCGGTTATAGGACTCACTAAAAACACTAAATGAAAACTCTTATTTTCTACAAACCATGGATTTGGTTGTTTTCAAACTACTTTTAAGTATGATCATACTTATAAAGACAATACTTTTTGGACTTTTTAAAAGTATTTTACTGCAGTTAGCAGAAAAACTATAACTCTCGTCAACCTTATGTTGACTTTCAAACTATACGTATTCTCAGGAAATCAGTGATTTCAAGCATATTCCGACAACGGAAAATCGTGGATTGCATGCAATTTAAATTTCTAGTTTTTGTAATGTTAAGCCTAACTATTATGGCAATTCATGTATTACTATTATAAGTAAGAAACTTATATTCAAACTAAAGATGGAATACCAATGTTGTTTTGTTTATGGTTGTACTTGTGCTATATATTCAATTTATCTTTGATCCATGAACTTAGTCGCACAACCCAACATGTTCTGCTGCCTCGGTCGGGGGTGTGACAAATGTCAAATTTAAAGAAATTAACACCACCATGAGGAGGTTTGCAACCTCAAGTTCAACATTATGTTGCAATGAGAAAAATAGTTGCCAAAAGAAATGAATAGGTGAAAAAAAGAATCAGATAGTCCATACCTTCATGTAAAAAGAAACAATTAGTTCCATTAGTTTTATCAGATCATCTACTGATGCCTCCTCATTCTGAGTTAGCACAAGAAATTCGAAATCAATTACCTTGGACTCTTCGGTCTTAAGATTCATGAAACAACTACACTTGCAAGGGCATGCTTATCAACTCAAATGAGCAGTATGGTACTCGATTTATCCTATTTAATAATGTTTATTAATGATCAAAACATAAAAAAAGATGAAGATAATGATAAATTGTACCATTTTTTTGCATACTCTTGCATAATTTGGCCAGCTAAATTTCTATAGAGATAAAAAGAGGGTTAATAGACATTTGTTTTCTTGCTTATGGATGTACCTTTTAGTCCATGAACACCCTAACCCTACCTCCCTGCATACACACTTTTCTATAGGCAAACACGAAAAGAATGCTCAAACTAAAAATTTCTTGGGCTAAATTCATTCAGGTCAACTTTCTCTTCTTGTAAAGATGTAACTTATCATAGTCTATGACGTTTTAGAAGATTTCCAAGTTGTACATACAACAAATTGACATGAATTCAATTAACTTTGTTTACGTCACATAATCATCGAGATTTGTAAAAACAAAGATGAGGTCCAACAATAATATAACCTACCTTGATTTTTGGTATGGTGTAAGATAACCTTCCAAAATAAGCCGTTTGAACATACAATAACCTTGCTTCAGCCAAAGAAACCGTACAAAGAAAAATTGAAAACAAATCTCTATCGAATTTGAGTTTGTCATCGTCATCATCGTTAACCTATGTCCCATATCCAGTTTCAAATACATAATTGCTAACATATAGCTCAATTACAGGTTCAAATAGAGAATTACTAACGTGGTAGCTGGTGTTGGGCTTATATGC
>NC_136423.1:69102500-69105000 GCF_052625555.1 Lactuca saligna | reverse complement strand
AATTTAAAAATAATTTTAAAATGCAAAATAAATGGAAAAATCCAAAAATTCTTTTTTTAAATATTATTTTCGGAACTTGAATTAACTAAAAAAAATATAAAATAAATAAAAAATAAATAAAAAAAATTCCGTTTTTTTTTTTTTTGAAAAATACGTGAAATATTCTAAATATAATATTACACTGACATATTCTAAAAAATAATTTTAAAATGCAAAATAAATGGAAAAATCTAAAAATTCTTTTTTTTAAATATTATTTTCGGAACTTGAATTAACTAAAAAAAATAAAAATAAAATAAAAAAAATCTTTTTTTTTTGAAAAATACGTGAAATATTCTAAATAGAATATTATACTGTACATATTCTAAGAATAATTTTAAAATGCAAAATAAATGGAAAAATCAAAAAATTCTTTTTTTAAATATTATTTTCGGAACATAAATTAACTAAAAAAAATAAAATAAAATAAAAAAATGCATCTCACGGTCTCACAAATATAGGTGGTCTCAAATGAACCTAACCATATATATATATATATATATATATATATATATATATATATATATATATATATATATATATATATATATATATATATATATATATATATATATATATATATATATATATATATATATATATATCGTTTACCTAGGATTGTTCATATACTTTAGTAGACCAAAATCATAAGAGAAAGAGTAATTAAATATTAATTTCTTCTAACTTTTTTTTACTTACCTTCTATAAAATATATATAGCATGATTATATATATATATATATATATATATATATATATATATATATATATATATATATATATATATATATATATATCTTAGGAATACTAAAGTTACCATTTATTTGGCAGAATTAGTCCTGCACTTTGCTTCTCATTCTTTACTTATTTTGATATTTTTGGTCTTTGCAACTAATATTTTTATACTTTTTAGGAACGTTTTAATATTTAAAGTTTGGTCACAAAACTTTAACGGTTTGACAACTTTGATCCCTTTTCTAAAAATTTGCTAATTCCTACCCCTTTAATTCTTTAGCCGTGTTGACACTTCTGATCCTTGCAGCCAAAACTTTTATATTTTTTCATAAAAGCATAAAAAAAAACGGTCCAAGGCAAAGTCAGAGTTTTTCATCCTTGCATTTTCCATGTCTGTCATATTTATCGATTTGTAAACAACATTGAAATTTTCTGACCCCCGCGTTGCGGGTAACCTTTCTAGTTTTTATTAACTTTATTAAAAATAACATTTCTCACCATTTGATATAAGATGAAGAAGAGAAATATGAAGAAAAAAAGTAAAAAGATATTTAATTTCTAACTACAATCATACCAGCTATTGGGCACTTTAATATTCTATTACTTGGTAACGTACTTTTATGTTTAATGTAATAAATTAATGCACTTAAAAAATAGATTTTGTCAAAACATATATGATGCATCAAACGTACGCAATTACGTAAATGTGTATTATTATTATTATTATTATTATTATTATTATTATTTTAAAAACGAAAATCTAATATATTCATAAACTACTCCTAATTTCACATATTCCTAATTTCACGTATGTTCACAATGAACTTGAACACTCAACCTCAAGTAGGGAGGCCGATATCGTATACCGCTGAGCAGGAGGCTCAACCAATTTGGGGCTGTAAACAAATAAAAAAATTAAGGCCCTTCAAGTAAGCAAAATTTTGGAACTTGAGACATTTAATTTTATAAACAAATAATTTTACCATCAGGCTAAACTTCAGTTTGTTTTTGTAACCTAAAAAAATAATATATATATATATATATATATATATATATATATATATATATATATATATATATATATATATATATATATATATATAGAATAGGCTTTAAAATTGGATGCCCTTTAGAATTTAAGGACCTTAAGCCCTTGCTTAGTTTTACAAAAGATAAAATCGGCCCGCCGTTAACTAAAAGTTCTTTGGTAAAGTAATCCTCTATTTTAAGTTTGTCAAGTAGATTTAATTATTTTCATAGCTTTCTTATTCCCTTATTTTAAATACTAGTTTTCATTCCTAATCCATTATTCTTTTAATATTTATTACGATATTAGACTTAGGTGTATAAACCAGTCTAGAACCAAAAAAAGTGAAAACAAAATACAACAAACTGATTCCAACCGGTTCCGGTTCGGTTCAAGTTTGTTTCGGTTATACTAAGAAGTATGTTTTTTAAGAAGATGTTTAAAACTGAAACCGACTAGAGAATTACTGAAACAGAAAAACCATAACTAAATTAACCGTAAATTAACCAAAATTTGGGCCGAATATGATTAACCGTTTATGAATCAACCTGTGAGTTGTATTTTGTATTTATGTACCAATAATAGATGTTTGATTTTTTTTATCATCATGCTTTGATATGAGAAAATAATATCGATCTTTTCTTCACTAGTGACGTTAAATTACTTCATTACTTTATCTTTTATGTTTATATGTAAAAAA